>NC_143001.1:6008928-6309375 GCF_061535395.1 Colias eurytheme
TATGTAGGTTATTTGTCTTGCCTCAATAAGATACATTAAAAATAATATGTGTATACGTAAACAATACTTATTAGGAAATAAGTGCTAAAATATGTCAATAATATTTGTGAGAAACTGCTTGGCTCGGAATTCCATGTAAAGTATTTATAGGTACTGATTTGTTAAGAATAAAATAAATAAATAAATAATTTTTTTTTTATCGTTTGAGTTTTAATATATTGCTTATAAGATGAAACACTAAAAATTTTGTAAGTAATAATTAGTATTATAAAATTTGAACCTGCATATTATTATAAGAAATTCATTTGAAAACATAATCTATGCTTAAAAATTTCTTTTTAATTCCTATAACAAATAACCACATTAATTTAGATATTGCATGTAAAGTGATATTCTTGTCAATAGATTTATTATCTAGGCATAAAAGGTAAAAGGGATATTGTTCTACGTAGTAATATAATATGTGAATACAGGCGTTTAAGTCCAGCTTTAGATGTGATAAGATTTCTGTTCATGGCGCGGGATTGGCCTCATTTAAGCTTTAGCTTTAATATTTTATGAGAGGTATGTTCTTACTTCTTGATTAAAAACGTATATTGTGGCAACTGTAGGGTGACGCCAGTCTAAAAGCGACATCTGTTTTTACTATTCCAATATTTGTGAATTTCAAAATTGATTATCACTACATAGTATAAAATAAAGTCGCTTTTTCTATCCCTATGTCCTTATGTCCCTTTGTATGCTTAAATCTTTAAAACTACGCAACGGATTTTGATGCGGTTTTTTTTAATAGATAGAGTGATTCAAGAGGAATGTTTTAGTATATAATTTATTAGGTTTTAGACAAAGCGGGCGAAGCCGCGGGCGTTAAACTAGTTGCAAATAAATATGTGAATGGATTTGGATTTTTATTTAACGATCATTATTTGGTGTCTTCATATACACGTTATCCCATGTGTATGTTTTAAAAAAATATTTTATTCGAAACGCGTTGTTATTATTTTGTTGAAAACATTCACAAATATAACTTTCTGTATTATATATTATTATTTTAGACATAGCCACTGATTTTTGAACGTGTAGTATATTTCAGAACGTTCTTTAAAAGTCAATTTCAATTGGCTCATTGGCTGTGTGACAGTGACACTTGACATTACTGAATGTTATGAAACCGAAATCTAACCTGAAAAATTGCGTTGAAATGATAAATAATTTGTAAATAAAATAGAAAAATGAATAGTAGATACATAATTCGTTCCTTATTATGTATTTTTCCACGCAGATTACCCGTAAAACACAGTAGTATATCCAGCAATCGTGTTATTGTAAACTTTATAAATTTTGATATTCGAGCGTATTCCAGTAAGAAATCTGATGATACTGAGAAGAAGCATTGTAATGTAGGTACTATAGGTCATGTGGATCATGGAAAGACTACGCTAACTGCTGCTATTACCAAAGTTCTGTCTAAAGAAGGTGGTGCCAAGTACGTCTCATATGATGAAATAGATAAAGCTCCAGAGGAAAAGGCTAGAGGTAATCACTCATTTATTTACTTAGTAATCGATAGATGAACTTATTTCGCGTACTGTAGATCACACACACTACATAAATAAAAAATTAAGTACTGTTATATTGTATTTATTTATGATTTCTGGCTTTAATGTACATACTCTAAGATGATAGATTTAGTTAGTCCGCATATAAGTTTTACTTTATTTTATTTTTACATACATAGATTCCTTACAGCTATTTGTATTACAATGCTTATAATTAACTTTAACAAAACAATACGCCAATAAAAAGGAATACCAATAATAAGACAATTAATGTGACAGTAGTTTTACATTAATTATAACAATGAAAAAGTGGAAAAAAATATTTTTTTTTGGACATGATATACAAAAAAAAGAGGAAAACGTACCCAATATAGAACGTTTATATAAGAACTAATCTTAATAATAATAAATAATAAATATTATAGGACATTATTACACAAATCGACCTAGTCCCACAGTAAGCTCAATTAAGGCTTGTGTTGTGGGTACTAGGCGACGATAAATATAATATTTGATAAATACATAATAAATAGATAATAACACCCAGACCCAAGAATAATTGAGTTCATCACACAAATATTTGCCCTGACCGGGGATCGAACCCGGGACCGTCGGCTCCGTAGGCAGTTACTTTACCACTGCGCCAACCGCGTCGTCCATATTAATATAAGAATTTATATTAGAATAGTTAATATAAGAATATTAATGATCAAAGTTATTTAGTACAGTTTGATTCAAACTTAATGTTGGTTAGAAAGGTAGCTGCGAATTCATGTGCGCACAGATATCCATCCCTTAACGTCCTGCTGATATCTAAAATTGTTTTCTGTTCATCAGATTGTTCGATTTTCTGAGCCGCCATGAAGATTGAATTATACTGTAATATATCCATTATAAATTATTATTAATGCGAAAGTAACTCTGTCTGTCTGTCTGTTACTCAATCACGCCTTAACTACTGAACCAATTTGCATGAAATTTGGTATAGAGATATTTTGATACCCGAGAAAGGACATAGGATAGGTTTTATCCCGGAAATCCTACGGGAACGGGTTTTTCCTTGAAAACGCGGGCGAAGCCGCGGGCGGAAAGCTAGTAGTAGATATTTTATTATGGTTAAATTTTCAGGTATAACAATAAATGCCGCTCATGTGGGCTATAGTACAAAGTTCCGTCATTATGCACACACAGACTGTCCAGGGCATGCTGATTATATTCGTAACATGATATCAGGTATAGTACTTTAATTTTTTAAATGTCCGTTTTAATGAAAATTTCTACCTTCTCGCTCTGGCGGGATCATAGGTGGCTGCATTGGTCAAGTGTAGCCCTGGATTGGCGTGAAAGGATGCGGGTTTGAGTCCCGACTCGTGATTGAATTTTTTCTATTCTTTATAAATTTATATTTATAAAGCATTTGAATACTATTAAAACAAAAATATCAAAATCAATTTCTTCCTTGTTTGTTTTCAACATTTGTTAAAGATAAACTGAAAAATTAATTACATTCTAAATTTTTGTTAATTTTCCAAATACAATTTTTTATTTAAGTTAATAAGTTTTAGAAATAAGGAAACATACTGCTTACCTTTGCCTCAATTCCAACATAAAAGAAACAAGCCATTTTTTATTTTTGACTGAACTCCATGCATGGATACATAAAGAATTTGACGAAAAAATATTTAAATGCAATAAATTAAGTACTAAAAAACTATTACAGGTACATCTCAAATGGACGCAGCTATTTTAGTTGTAGCAGCAAATGATGGGCCAATGCCACAAACGAGAGAACATTTATTGTTAGCGAAACAAGTTGGCGTACAATATATATTAGTTTATATAAATAAAGTTGACTTGGTTGATGATGAGGTAAGGTTTTAATTTATAAAAAAATAAAATAAAATCTTTATTTACCAAAAAAGCAGTGCATTACAATATTATAGGAGATCCAAACTAGGCTGTTGCCTGTGTCTTGGATAATTTATGTAGTATACTAGCTTTCTGTCTGCGGCGTTGCATTGACTTTAAAATCATAATTATGTTAAAACCTAACTTGAAAACCATGATTTTCATTGGTGAAAATGGATTGATAATAATCGGGTGCAGTAGTTTTTGGGTTTACCACTAATAGACAGATAGATAAATAAATAAATATTTCAGGACATATTTCACACACGGATGCTTCGGGAATTTTCTAATATAATATGTTTGTGATATTTAGTTACTTGCTTTCGTCTTCAACTTTGCTTGGAGGGTTGTTGCATTAAAGTAGTGTTTTTGCTAACTTAGACTACAATTTATCCGTATGCAGTAAATATAAAGAAATAATAAATATCCACTTCTTATAAACTCATATATTTTATAATATTAGTAAGGTCTAATTCAATTCATTCGTCGTAATTCAATTACATTAGGCTACTAAAATAAAAATAAAATGAATAAAATATAAATTAACATTTATTTAACTCCATGCTTATGTTCATTTTCAGGTTTTAGATTTAGTTGAATTAGAAATGAGAGACATGATATCCGACTTTGGTTACGATGGAGCAAATGTGCCCATAGTTAAAGGCTCTGCATTAAAAGCACTTAATGAGGATCCGTCAGAAATTGGTAAGATGTTTTATATTCAATAGTATAAAATCAATGAATGAAAAATTATTTATGGTACACCATATAAGAAACAATTTCAAAACTTCACATAGTTCATTTTCTTATTATTTTATTTATAAGGGTCCCAATCTTAGATCAATGCAGTAAATATATTGAATCTAAGTGTGAATACTTTTAAAAACTTAAATTAAGAATTGGTAAGATAAGAATTGGTGATTGGTATCTCTAATTGGTAAGGTTTTTCATATTCCATAGTATATAAATAAATACAAACCCACCATTATATATTACTAGCGGTCCGCCCCGGCTTCGCCCGTGGTACATATTTCGCAATAAAAAGTGGCCTATGTCCTTTCTCGGGTATTAAAATATCTCTATACCTAATTTCATGCAAATTGGTTCAGTAGTTAAGGCGTGATTGAGTAACAGACAGACAGACAGAGTTACTTTCGCATTTATAATATAAGTATGGATATATACTTTCTTATTGACCCAGGCTCCTATAAAGTTTATCATATTATTATTTAACTAGCTGCGCTTCGAAGTATCAGCCCGGGTGGCTCCACTCCTGTTGGTTTTAGCGTGATGATATATAGCCTTCCTCGATTAATGGTCTGTCTAACACCAAAAGAATTTTTCAAATTGGACCAGTGATTCCTGAGATTAGCGCGTTCAAACTAACAAACTCTTCAGCTTTATAATATTACTATAGATTTATAAGGGTCCCAAACTTAGGTCTATTCTATAAAGATGAAATGTTTTATTTAGAAAAGACATCTATTAAACCGACAAAAGGTTAATTGATTATTATATACTTACGTATTTTTTTTCAAATTTCAGGAGTACCCTCAATAAAGAAACTATTACACACCATAGACAACTATGTTCCGACCATAGTGCGAGATCTAGAGTCGCCATTTCTAATGCCCATAGACAATGCGTTCACAGTGCCTGGTAGAGGAACGGTTGTCGTAGGTACGATAAAAAGAGGTGTTATGAAGAAAAATGATAATGCAGAATTAATGGGTTTTGGATTGAATGTCAAAACTACGCTGTCGGATTTGCAAATTTTTAGACAGTCTGTGCCTGAGGTAATTTTATATAGATTGTAACTTGTGTTTATAGCTTTTACATAGAGTTTTTATCTTAAACAGTACCTTTTCATATTAATACACTAGACTAGCGGTCTAGACATAGACATAGACTAGCGGTCCGCCCCGGCTTCGCCCGTGGTACCTACATGTTTAAACTATCCTATCTCTCAAGTTGGATCGAACTGCACATGGTGTGCGAATTTTATTATAATCGGTTAAGTGGTTTAGTAGTCCATAGAGGACTAACATTGTGACACGAGATTTATATATATATTATTAAGATTTTACAACAAGTAATCATGTGAAAATTACACATAAAAATATATACATATAGGTATACATTACACTGGATACTGCTATAACCTTGTAACCTACCCAAACTGTAAAATAATAAAAAATACATTATTTCAATCAGTAGAATTAAGCATATTAGTTCGTCCTTTTAAACAATATAGTTTAGTCATTTAATAAAATTTCTTAAATATCATTTTGCACGCCTCATAAGCGAAGCGTTGAGGTGGGTACTACTGTCACTTCGCGCAAAACATCTGATTTTTCAAACTTAAAATGTCTTTATGTATCATACATTGCACTTGTAAGATAATACATACACACACATATTAAGAAAAAACACTATTTTTAACGTTCATGATATTTTTGATGTCATTTTTGTTATTTAAACTAGTTAAAAAACAGTTTAAAAAAGTTCTGTCTTGGACGTCCGTGTGTCTGTATGTGCGGATCCTTTTTCTTGTTAACACGATAGCGACCGAAATACTTTACTAATCGAGTCTTTTTTTTTTCTCTTACGCTTGAGTATGCTCAGGAATAGAACCCTTTCATTTTTCAGGGTCTGATTCGATGTGGTTTAATTGTTATTAAATAAACAAAAATAATAATTAATAAATATTTATTAAAAAAAATTTATGAGGCGTGCACTTTTGGATTTTCCAAATTATTTATTTTTTACTATTAGGGCCGATTTTTCAATGCTTGGTTAAAAGTTAAAACTTATGCGTCCAATAAAGTATTACACGATAATATTAAAATGTCACGTAAACTGTCAAATACGGGCAATTAGAATACGTTTTTAAAATGGTAGTTTTATAAATTATTCGACAAATAAGTTAACCAAGGATTGAAAAATCAGCCCTAAGAATTTTTATTTTTGTTTGTTTTATAGGCATTAGCCGGTGACAACGTAGGTGCATTACTTCGCGGATTAAAACTTAAAGCGGTAGAAACCGGTATGCTATTATGTGCAGCCGGTAGTGTGTCCATGAGCAATCATTTTAAAGCAAAAGTTTATTTTTTGTCGAGAAGTGAGGGTGGACGGAAAAAACCGATTTTCTCGAAATATTCACAGCAAATGTTTAGTGGAACTTGGAATATCGCTTGCAGGATTGATTTGGGTGAGATCTTACTTAATACTTTTTATTATAATAGCATTAAATAAAATTTAAACCATTTGTCCAACCATAAACAAACAAACTCTTCAGCTTTATAATATTACTAGTTTTTCGCCCGCAGCTTCGCCCGTGTAGTGAAAGGAAAACCCGCATAATTCCCTTTCCCGTGGGATAAAAACTATTCTATGTGTAAATCCAAGTTATCCTCTACGTGTATGCCAAATTTCATGAAAATCGTTTTAGCAGTTTTTGCGTGAAGGAGGTACAAACAAACATATATACTCTTCAGCTTTATCAGTCTTCATCTTCAATCTTAAGACATTTTTAACCAACCTCAAGCCTTAATTGAGCTTACTGTGGGACTAGGTCGATTTGTGTAATAATGTCACAAATATTAGATATTGTAATACTGTGATAATGTCCTATAATATTTATTTATTTATAAAAAAAAAAACTTTTTTTCCAGAGCCCACAATGGACATGTTAATGCCCGGTGACCACGCAGAGGTATACCTCACACTACTAGAAGGCATGGTCATGACCACGGGTCAACCGTTCACGATACGAGAGAATAACGTGACCGTGGCTACGGGCATTGTGACAGAAACATTAAGTAATGTGGATGTACCCAATGGCAAGTTGGGTAGGGTACAACTGAAATTGGCTTCGTGAAATAATAAAGTAACCGAAAAGATGTGCAATATAATTACATTGAATTTTCAAAACAGGTTCAGCAATTTTTTAAGAAAGAAAGAAACCATTTATTCCAACACACACAAACACACAACAATAGCATTTTAAATTATAAAGAATAGGTTGTAGAAAACATAAATTTATGTGTGGTTGCGTGCGCTAAATTCTTGCTTGTTCCCCTAAATTTGCGGTTGGGTATGTGAACGACACTATAAAAGTGTCCAATGGGAAATTCGAGAATTCATTTCGTGTGTAACTAATTAAATTTAAAAAATAAAACATTTTTTTGCGAATGAATAGATGCATTTAACTATCGATTTAACAAAAAGAAAATGAGTTTATGGTAATGAAGCTGTATAACATTACATTTGATCTGTAATCATTAAAATTTAAAACATACCATACTCAAACAATTAGACTTCTTTTAGAAACACTTTCGAAGCATCATTACATATTTTTAACATTTACCACCTTTTACATAATTTTTAATTTTATATAAAAATCTTAGAACTAGTGAATATGTTTTTACTCGATGTACCGATGCAAAAATTGTAAATATAGTTTAGATAAAATAAATTATTATTAATTATAACATTTGTTTCATTTTCAATCCCAATTTACCATTGCATATTCTATTTTACTCTCAGCACATTATAATATTATGATTTTTTAACATAAGGCAAAGTCCTCCGCCGCGTCTGTCTGTCTTTTTGCTATAGTCAAAAACTGCTGCACTGATTTTCATTCTGTATTCCCCAATAGTAGCATTCTTCTCTGGAAAGTTTTAGTTTCATTACCTTTTCGCCTGCGACATCGCCCGCTGTGTCTAAAAATCTTATAAATGATGTACCTACTTACTAAAACCTTCCTCTTGAAACTATTTAGACTACTAGTCTACTAAACCGTGTTTTGTGTGTGCTATTTAAAAAACGCCCTCAAAATCTTTTAAGTAATTTTAGATCTATGCATACAGGCACACACGCCGGAAAGCGACTTTTTTATGTAGGTATACTATGAAGTGATGATTCTATGAAGTGAAATACAACCTGTGCGAAAAGCTAATGGAAAATAAAAATATCAGAAAAAAAAAACTAACTTGAGAGAACTTTGTCTTGTAAAGTTGCATTTGCAAATCATAATTATATATTATCATATTAAGTATATGTTACATATTCATGTTTTTGTGAGAATTAAAGTGTAATCTATCAGTAAAAATAAATGAAAGGGGCAAATCATGGCTAGTAAGTTACCAAGTTCTATTGTATAAAGATAATTTAATTCATTTTGTACAACATGTATAAATAGCAAAATTATGTACAGTACTCCAAAAGTGATAATGCGCATAGAAAACTTTAATACATTGCCGACTTCAATAAAATTATTCATCTGAATTAGTTATTCTTCAAACTGCATTCTAACATAGGTACTATTTCTTTGTATCTAAAACTTAAGTGTCTGAGGCTTCTTAGGAACTTTATCTTTGTATTTTTTTAGGAACGTCACATGTTTGGGAGTCGAACCCGACAAAATATAAAAGTTTCATTGATTTGTTCCTGTTTAGATATCTAAATAATGTTAATGTGATAATGTATAAAAAAAAACATTCTTTCTTTTGATCTTAATGTACCTTACTCACCTTCTAACAAATTATGTAACATGGGCGCAGAGAAAGTTTGACGTATGGAAAGGATGGAAGGTTAAATATCCCCTTGGGATTTGTACTAGTGATTCCACAATTCAGGAAATAAGTTTTACCAAGGCAAGGGTCAAAATAAAACACACAAAATTTCATCATTATATATTTTTGTCAGAAGGTAATTAATATCGTGCCAAAACAGTAACAAATTATTAGTAAGAAAAACCATGACTGCAACTAGCATTAACTACTGAATATTGAGATAAACAATACCCTATTACTGCAGGACTGTTACATCAACTCACATTTCAACAACATGGCGTAACACTAATTATTCGTGACGTCATAACTAACACCGATACGCCTAATTGTAACTACGGGGTGAGGGTAGTTCCACATTTATACTATTTTCAATGTGCTCTTCATTTATGAATAGATATGTTTTTTGTGCAGGGTTTTGTTATAAGAATAGTTTTTTTTCGTCTATAAATACTTAATGGTTTAGTGTTAGAGTTATTGAGAATGGAGAGTACTTTTGAAAGTCGATTTTAACTTCCAATATTCTTACAGAATCAAAGAGTATATAATTAAAATAAGTAGTTATTTTTCTTTCATAGTTTACGAGAAACAACGCGTACGTATTTCAAATTCGCATTTTTTCAACTACCCTCCATTCACATAACTCTAAAACCAGTAAATAAATAATATTCGCTAAATACTAATAAATTGGCAGGCAGGAGTATAACAATAAATAAAATTTCAAACTTCTACGTAACGCGAGCTAAATATCTATGACGTACTAACAAAAATATCAAGTGATATATTTATTTAACCCATTGAGCCCCGAACGGCCAGATCCGACCGCGACACAATAGATTTTCTATTGTGTCTGTGATTCCGGGGCCTGATGGATTAACTATAAAATTATGATACTTTTATAATATGGGATATTATGCGAATTAACTAAGCATTGTAACTATATCGTTGTGTTTAAACTATAGGCAATTAATATCCTTATAAGGAATTTTGGAACCTTTCTACGAATAAACTAAAACTATAAATTTATGTCTATTTAGAATTTCATAGCATCAATCACATTTATTGTACAAACATGAGTATTATACCAACTTTGGTTGGCAATATCTTTAGTGAAAACTAGAGCAAACTAATTCTAACTTGTGTTAATTATGAACTGTTTTCATAATAAATAATATTATACGAGTCTGAT
Source organism: Colias eurytheme (assembly GCF_061535395.1). Classification (NCBI taxonomy): domain Eukaryota; kingdom Metazoa; phylum Arthropoda; class Insecta; order Lepidoptera; family Pieridae; genus Colias; species Colias eurytheme. The sequence goes on from NC_143001.1 coordinate 6,019,161, forward strand.
TTTAAAGTCGGGTAAAAAATCTATTTCGTCTAAAAATAGTATCCAATTCCCTTCATAGGCAAATCTACACACATATAATATATCAAAAACTACACACAAAAGCACATAAAAACACTGACCACGTTACTGAAAATCAGCGCTGTGCATAACAGCAAATACTGATAACCTATTCAGACCCTATTTATAAAACTTTCGACTTGTTTAAACCCAAAAGATATCATTTATGACTGTTTTTCAACCATAAATCGCGAAAATATTTAGCACAAATAAAAAAAAGTGAGAACTACCCCCACTAATACTGCGAATAGCAGAGCCTATCCTGAACACAGTCCCTTATATACCTGCACTATATCAGTCTGTTGCATTCGCCTACGCCGTACCTAAAATTACAAATGTATACACGAATCTAACATATAGAGACAGGTCAAAATATTTATATTATGTATTTATTACAATAAGAATACATAAATAAACTGAGGTAGAAGCGGCATACGCGTAAAAACACGTCTGAAGTCAGCTAATTAGCCAGGTTGCGTTACGGTAACGTTGGTCTCTTTTCGGCTAATGGTCTAAATGTATATTCTATCTTTGTCTCACTACGAAGTCACGTACTTCGTTACTATGTTTATTAAGAATGTTTATGATAACGCGGAACGGCTTTAACTGCTAATTTTTCGTATTTATACCGTTTTTACGTCAGTTTATATATGTATTCTAAGTTTACACATTCAAAATGCTTACTGCCAGCGAGTGAAGTGACAATTACCTTGGTCCATGCGACAGATACTTGGCATCTTACGAAATACTATCTTCCAAACGTATGAAGAATTTTTTTTTTATTGTGCAAAGACGGCGTATCGTGTACTTCGAGCTTTTTGGTAAAAAAGCGCCTGTTTTTACTACTGTGTGGAGAAAACAGACGCTTTTTTGCTATTTTCTAATTTCATCAAGTTAATGAATACAGAAATGAGAATTTATTTTTATTATTTCGTGGCTTTTAAAGATCACAAATATCTTTGAAATCACATTCTAATAATCACGATATTACCATTTAATAGTTTAAACTATAACTGTAAATTCAAAACTGTAGAAAATAAACTCGAGAACTTTTTTTCAGCAAATTGAAAAAATAACTATTTTTAATACATTTTAATAGAATCAAAGTACACGATAGCAGTCACCATTCATCGATAGCGCACGCCTCGTTCCCGCTGAGTCAACAACAATCCCAAATACAAACGTTTTTGTATTACAAAAATACAAAATGACTCAACGGTACAGCGATTTGGATGAAGATAATATTATGCTTTGGTATGTTCTCTTGGCAAAATTCATTATAATGAAAAATTCTGTAATACTTTACAAATTGAGAGCGATAAAATCTTCATCCATTACAATTTTTTGCAATTTATTGCAATCTTTTACAATTTTTGCAATTTATTGCAATTTTTTACAATTTCTTGCAATTTTTGCAAAACACGCTCGAGACGCGCGCTATCAAACCCTAACAACAAATACGCGAATCCCGGAGGAATTATTATAAGCTCATAAAATTCGATATTCACCACAGACAGTATATTTTGTATCAATTTACTTCTAAAACACCTAAATTTCAAACATTTTACGGACAGATCCAAACGTTGAGACTAGCGACTTCACACCTAACGTTAGAGAAGCGATAAGAGATAATAAAGGAAAAGTTAATTAAATAATACGTAATGTTTGGAAACTGGCAGTGGCTGTGCCATTAATTAGTTTGTCTGTTTATTGCACTTTTATTGTATTTGTAGTAATACAAATATTACAATATTTTGAAAATTGGAAATGTTAAATTTGCTATTAGTAGGAAAGTAACAAAGGTAAGAAACAAATAAGATTTTTAATTAAATGTAAAACGACATTGGTTCGTAAATGAATGAAGGGATTATGAAATGAATAAAAGTATACAATTATTCGCAACGTATACTAAATATAAATGTTAAGATTTGTTCTTGCAAAATTTTGCAAATTTGCACCTACTTTGAAAAAAAGAAATACTAGATATAGATAAGTGCAATAAACAGATTCTACTAATTAACGGCTAACAAAAAAAAAAATGCTGGGTCGTTTCTTAACAAATGTTACAAAATGTCAACTATTCAGTATTAGATTAGCGAATACGTAGGTATTAAGCGATTAACAGGAACAATATTTTGTGTACTCTATACTCTTTTCCTCACTTCTTTGTCATTGAAATTTAACTATTTATTATGGAAAAATTAATAATTATTGTTGTAAAAAATATTAATATATGTATTTTTTACAAAATTTGTTACAAAAAATCGGTATAAAAGTCATGTCCACTACTTATTTCTTTGTGTTTGATTTCGACTTTATCAATATTTCAAAATTGAATCATCCATAAAAAATGGAATAGTTACTGAAGTGAGAATAAATAGTTAAATTGCAATGTTACTTCTAACAATTTCTTGACATAGAAAATTTGCATCACAGTGCACCCTTACCTTAAATTCGATACACACCATATGAAACATAAACCAGTAACAATCTTAACATTATACAGAATAAAAAAACCTTTTGCGAAACACTTTGTTTGTATTGCATTAAATTAAACAACTGTCATATATCACTTAAACTTAAATAATAGAAATACATTTTTGTCGAGAAACGTAGTATAGCACCACAATAAAAAAACATATATATTCGATAGGCTTACAACGTAACGGGCACAGTGTTGCTAGTGAAAACGGTAATCAATACAATCCTGCACTCATGTGATTATAATACTTGTGCAAACAACGACATATTATACGATTCTGCAAAAAAAATACGCAAGTACAAGAAAAAATTGCATAATTTTTTAAACAGAAACTCCCAAGCAGCCACCGACCGTTACACAGCGGCTAAATCGTAAAAAACAAACTTAATTCATCGACGCTTACAACTATAAAAATATCTTAGAAATTCTCACTTACATTTAAGAGGAACTGGCAAAATAAATCCTGTATTTATCCATTTACAAAAACTCAATTCGAATAAAATATAACCAAACTGTTGGTCCTCTCTTATCAAAAATTCATGATGCCATTCCTATAAAATTGGACAGACCTATGACCAAATCGGCGAGTAGCAAAAATATTAGTTACGACTATATTATCATATGCACACTAAACGACCGCTGAAAATATATCGAATCCACTAAATACCCATTAGAAAAAACCTATCGTTACGGCGAAACCTCGTAGAAGCAACTTAAACTAAACAGTAAGTAACGTTGGTAGAGCGGCCGACGCCATGGCAACTATCACAATACAACCGACGGACAACCCTGTGTTATTGTCCCCCTCAAAGAAGCTTATATCTAATACACTGGAGATTGCACTATGACCATTAACTTGTAACAAGAAAATATGACGTTTAATGACGCCTGTATGTTTTTTTATCCCTTTCACACCAACTTGCCAAGTTAGGTGTGAAAAGGATAAAAAAAATGTTGTGTGATTTTATGAAACCACGGTAAAAGTGAAACTGTTCGAACGGTTCCGAACACTGCTTTGTGTAGCGCATGTCGCGTGACGGTCGGCTGCCGAGTAGGTATACCTACACGCGATGCCGCGATACACGCGACATGCGCTACACAGACCAAAAAGTTTGAGACGATGTAATAAAAGTTTCACTTTAAAACATACAGGCGTCATTCAACGTCATATTTTCTTGTTACAATTTAATGATCATAGTGGAATCTCCAGGTATTAGATATAAGCTTCTTGTCTCCCTCCAACTAAACCTAGCAACTAACCGACTCCAATCCCATATCAAAACGGATACACAGAGTATTTGTGCAAACGACGAAAAATATTTAAATACTGGCGCCCGTGGCCACTAATTGCTCATAAGACATCGAAATTCATAACTAACCGTCACCTTAACGACAAATTCACATCGATTATTATGCTATAATTATAAATAGTCACATTTAAATCTATAGAGGATTCTTGAACCATGCACGGTTAAACATGTAACTATAAGATTCGTACTATAAGCATTAGAGCCGTACCCGCCTATATACCACCTAACGGCGAAGGCTAAACTACACAACTAGCATCGTTTAAAATAGAATAAAAACCGACTACGGTACACATATCGAACTATCTAACGGTGATGAAACTCGCTACCACATTTATTTTTTCAATTATGTAATCATTTTATATTAAACATTTTTTCCATAAATTATTATCAAATTCGATAAAGCTCTAAGATTGTTCCACATTCACATAAATATGTTCTCAGGAGTCAGCTGATTAGTTCAAAGCGACTGTGAGAAATATTCGATTAACTAAATATTAGGGATATCTTTGTAACGATTAACATTTAGATAAATAACTCCACACAAGCGTGAGATAATTTCATATTTAAATTAAAAGAGAACAATTCCAGTCTTGCTAAGGGTACATTATCTAAGCGATTCCTAACGAAAATCTAACAGAATTCACTAGCTGAGACATTTTGTACATTCAGGATTTTTGGAGCAAATAACACGTAAGAACTTTGAATGAATATCTAAAACACCAACATCATACCCTATATATATCGAGGGCCCTAAAACATCTCCCTGTGACGGGCCTAAGACAAATCTATAGAATTTATATCTAAAATAAATGATAAGTCAACAATTATAGGGAATTATGGCAGAGTTCTACCTAGTATCATCTAGCTTCATAGGTTTTATTGACTATTAAATAGTACAGTACCATGTTTTTCCGTCGAAATCGTAGAAACAGATAAGAAATTAGGATTTGACTAAGTGTATATGCATTGCACTATATAAAAATGTGTAGAAACACGGTACTGCCACTTTAATTAACTTCATATTTTTGGCAAAAAAGTGCGTATTTAAAATAATTATTTTTTCAATATTTTCCTTCATATCTACGGTTCGAAAGAAATTGGACAATGAATAAATTTAAAAGGACGAATCACTTAACTTTAGAAGTTAAAAAATTCCTTAATAATTTATATATACCGCATAGCGTAGCATTAAATTAAGTACAGAGTAGTTTGTTCTTTAGTATTTTTTTAATATAGGACTAAAGGACAATTTATAATTAGGCTATATCACACGATTCTTAAAAGATATGCTGTTACAAGCGTTGGTCGAGTAGAAAGTTCGGATATAATATTAAATTCATTAGTACATATCAATTCAACTAAAGTATTCAAAATATTTCCACCGAAAAGCGAAAGCGGTGTTCAATTTTCAATCTTGCACACATTGAAATACATTACATTTTAGAAAGATAAAAAATCTAAATCGTGTTCAGAATCACACATTTTTTACTACGGATATGTTAGTTATAAAAATCCCAACTTTTTTAAAAGCGTTTTTTTTCTAGAAACATTTGGAAATGTCTTTCAGCGTATGCAAGTTGACGATATGCAGCGAAAGAAGCTTAGTCTATGCAAATTCCAAATTTGTATGGACGGAAGGAACTTTTGAGCTAAATTAAATTCGGGTATTTTGTGAAACGGCATTTATACTTTCATGATTATTAATATAATCGATGAAGTTATCGTTTCGCATTTTAAAAGAAGCTAGTTGTGGCACTCATAGGATGTACTTAAAATAAAATATATTTGGATAAAAATTATACTACTATCATGCAAATTATTCATAGCCACCGTATTTCTACGGCTATAATCTAAATAAGTAAATAAATTCTGGGAAAAACACAATAAATAACCAATAACAAGGGCTACCGCGTGCGAAGCTAACAATATATTTGGCGTCTAAACACATTGCCTTGTGAAATTTAATCCAAATATAGAGTAAATAAATAATAGAACTTTTAGTTAATAAAATATGCTATCTTTTAACACGAATATAGGAGCAAATCCTTTTGCGCATACCAAAGCGTATAAAAACTGTTAAATTTCTGCATAGGACTCAAATTGTCAATTGAGGTAAATAGTTCCTATTATGGCAACAGAGATATTCCAATAAATTGATTTCAAAGACGATAAACAATAAAAAATATAATAACTAACAACTAAAAATTATCTAAGAAACTAAACATTTCATTGTGCTAAACATTGCGAAATAGATCTTTGACTACCCTAAAAAAACTTAAGTGCAAAAATTCATTGTACTAATAGCTTTTAACTATTAAAATGGAAGTTATTTCATATGGGGTTGGTATAATCAGTGGGTACATAGCTGCGGTAACGCGTCTTAATACTAAATGGAAATCACATCAAAATATATTACGTATACATCTAATATTCAACGTTTATGGACCGCCCCTTAACGGCTTATCCAACTCTGTAATACTTAGAACATTTAAGCTATAAACTTTCTACATTGAAAAACTAACGAATTGCGACTCGGATAAACCACCAGGCAAATTGAGCGAATTTCGAGAACGTTCTACCACAAAATGCCCACATCTAAGTCAAACTTTTAGGCCAGTGGTAAATACTTCTTGGAATTATAAATATTCAACTACACATTGATTTATCTACTTATATTTTGGACACGAAACGCTTCGACGAGCGTTCTATATACTACGGCATATGCCTTACCAACCCCCCCATTTATAATTCGATAAAACCAAGAACCGATCACGAGTAACAGATATAAAATCTAACGGTTTGTACAGGGATCAAATGCATTTACGTAAAAGGCACTACGTTCAACGAATAGAGAAATCAAACAAAAAAAAAGTTATAGCCATTCATAAATTCATTTCGACGTTAGTCTTATTACGGCCTTTGTCAAATTGATTTAATCAAAAAGCGTCAACGAAACGAAAAAAAATTAGCTCTAAACATTTTCACTTAAAACTACAACTTATATGGAAGATTACACTATGAATGTTTTGGTTATTCCGCCGCGTCGGCAGTGAAAAAACATATTTGTGCACCGATACAATAATAATAATTAATTAATGAACCGTATTAAAAATATTAAAGCGTATATAAATAGCGCGAACAGCGTCCGACGACGAAACCGCGAAACGTCAAATTGACAGACACAGATAAAAAATATATTATACTCTATGGTTTAGAACTGTCAAATCGAATCGCCATATGCCTCGATACTTAAGAAAAAAATTGACGATAAAAAGATACGATGTATTTCTCTCGACACCAAAAAACCGACTATCAACGACCAATAGACAAATACTTACACTAATTCATATATTTTATATTAACCTTTCACCGGAAACTGTCAAACCAACTACGACATCACATATAAATGTTTTAACGTCGGAGCGAGTGAGTTAAACTATGAAGATATGACTAGATTTTATATTTTTAAAAACCAAATTTCCGACTATTTTCTAGTAGTTTTTTCAATACAGTGCGAATTTTATTAGCAAGATTTGTATGTACGATATAAATAAAATAATTTATGAAATTGAACTAAACTGGAGTTGTCAGAAGTTTTTAACTTCTGTATATATTATTAATTTATCAGTATTCATAACTATTTAATAATAAATTTCATTTAAAAAGCTTTTCAGCTTTGTTTTATATACTATTTAATAAAAAGGGGATCGCAGGCCATAGACACAAAATTTAAATTTCCCTAAATCCGAAGTTTTATAAATATATTAAAACTTCGAAACGAACATTTTTCCTAATCACTCGCACCGACATACTTGGCAAGTATAAACCGACCAAATTATGTATAGAATAAACTGCCCTTTCTATAATAGACACGATTCGCTTTTCAAAACGAACGGATTATCTTTTACTATTGAAAAAAAAATACCCATTTGTTCGTTAAAAGTCGAATCTGTATTGACCACAGATCACATATTAAACTAGATTAGTCAAAATTGTACGAAAAAATTGTCTATGACGTAACACGCTTACCTTTTGTGGAACGAAATAAGGCATTATTTTATAAATCCAAAACCTATATTATTAAGCAGTGAAAGCGAAATTATTTGGTGTTTTACACGTTCGTTCTTTTTACTAAAGTTAATAAATAATGAATTTGGCAGTTGACTCTATAATCTCTGGTCTTCATATCGCAAGTGACACCATAGACAAATCTAGCATAATCTATGATCTATGGTATTATAGAGCAGGGCCATAGACAATTATCTAGCCAAGCACAACTATAGACATAGACTAATGGTCGAATACACTTAAATGCAAAGTGTACTTCAATTGTTGATATGACTGGGCACCGCCCAAACGTTTTTTGTCACATTTTTATAGTGTATGATGAAAAATCTGTTTATTTCATTTAATATATTTGAGAAAAGCTTTTAAACTAACATATAACAGAGAATATAGAAACACTTTAAGTAAATAAAATTTATAAAAATTTTAAACAATCGCCTTTAAATTATAAATAATTAATCAACAATAAACATATTGCACATTTTGTTTTTACAACTTCATTTTTTAATATATAGTCTGTTTAAAAAAAACATTCATAAACGTTATAATATCCAACCTCATTTAATAATCATAAAAAATGCACATTTAATTTCATTTATGCATTTTTAAATTCATTTTCTTCATAAAATATAGTCCGTAAAAATCAATTTTCTATTTTCCACAGATTTTTCATCACCACCATTTAAAGCGTTATTAAAACGTAGAATTTAAAACAAACGCACATGCGTTAAGACACGTCTAAAGGCGTAAAACACGAGGTGTGCATATTAAATGCTTTTAAATTTAGAAAAAAAATTGGCAACACTGACCAAAAAAATTATTACGCGGTAAAAAAGTTACAAAAATGTCAAACGTTATCGGTCAATTAGGGAAAGCTGGCATGTTCACAGTACTCACACTTATGCAATTTCACTTACAGTATGTTCAAAAATAAATGCGACTCTAGTTTCATTTTAGACTTGAATTGTAAAATGGGTGCGTTGTAGATATGTATATGCAAATATAATTACTTATGAAAGCTCTCATAATTTACCTGTAAAATTATAATTTAAAAGTAAATCAATTGATGAAGTTAATTATTTATTCTAATAATAATCAATTGGATAAAAGTATTAATAATCATTCAATTATCAAATAATAATTAAATTCCTGACTTTGGTTGATAGGCCAGTAGAAATCGACACTAAAAAACCCTAAATTCGCAAAGCACGATGTAGTTCTGAATTTTTGGTACATTGTTTGGATCAGTTAGGGTGAGGAAAATCCTAATTTGCAACTTCCAAAAAGTTGTGCTCGCTGCACACCACGTGATAAACTGCGAAAATTTTGGGCTTTTATCACTTTTTGCTCTAAAAGTCATAAACTATGCGTTTCCGACAAGTATCATTCAGTACATAAATTAAGGTTATTAAATTTGCAACAATTTAAGCCTAATTAAAGCTCTCTAAACCTTATAACGACTAAACTGTGGCCATTCGAAGATGGTTCATTTTTCCCGAAATATTGAAATTTTTAATGGCAAAAACCGCTCGTTCTATGAGAAGGTCGTATAATAAAGTTGTAGTGCAAATAAAGTTGTAGTTTCTTTCATTAGAGCATAGAACAAAGTCTGTGAGACAAATAGTTCACTCACAATATCTGAAAAACAAAAAGAAGGTAGAAATAGATTTTTAAAGAATTGAAACTGAGGGCATATAAAATCATAAAAAGGATAATACTTTTTCATTTGCAGGATAGGTAATTAACAAAATTACAAAGCTAATTAAATTTGCAACAATTTAAGCCTAACCGCAGCTCTCTAAACCTTATAACAACTAAGCTGTGGCCTTTCAAAGATAGTCAGTTTTTCCAAATTTCAAATTTTTAGTTTTGCTCCCGTTTGAACCAAAATATTGGCAAAAACCGCTCGTTTTATGAGAAACTTTCATCGCTCGAAGAACTCGATGTTTCGTTGTCGGAATTTCTTAATGTTATTATAAATGATATAATTTTATTGTAATGATATAATTATAAATGAGTGTAATTATCTACTTTTGGTTCTAATTGAATATATTTTTCCTCATGTTCTCGCGTCTTTCTCCAAACGTCACTAAACATATCCAGACTAATAGCATTTGCTTCCTTTCTAAATAATTCTTCCACAGTTTTCAAGTTAAAGTTCACATTTTCTGATGCTACTTTCCCTTTAATTATGCCCCATAGTAACTCTATTGGGTTGAGATCTTTGAGGATTGCATCAAGTAGGTAAAAATTGTGTATAGTTTGGCTTATTTTTTTTAATAATGTGATAACTCTGATTATTAATTAGTTATTTGATTTTTGAAAAAAAAAATGCCGATTTTAGTCAAAATTTATATTTTTCTAACAAGATCCTTATCATCCAAATTTCCACCTTGGTGAGAAAAATTGACATTTCTAATGAAAATGAACAAAAAATTAAATGATTTTATTAAATACTGTAAAATAGTCTATAATTCTTCCATTTACTGTATCACAAAATTCTTCATAGATTTTTAGATATTCGTACTACACCAATTACATCACCCTGTATTTATAAACAATTGCAAAATATGACACATACATAGGCCGGGAGATACTGACACAAAATTTCGGGTCATTTGTAACAGAATGGCGGTTCTACAGAGGTCTTATTACGCAATGACTAAAAGAAAAATGATGGTCAGAACTCAGAACGCTGGTACCGGCGGACTAGTCGCGTGGGCGTTAGTCGAAATCGTCGGATAAATAGCGAAAGTCAAACGATTTACAAATCGTTTGACTTTTCCGCGGTATGGCGACCATTTGGAATCGTCCGAAAAGTATGGCATGGCAATTTTAGTAAATGGCTGCACGACGATGGTTACCTGTGCAAAAGTGAGCCCGGTACAAATGGTTGAATTGTTTTTTTTTAAATCAACGCTTTCACGTCGGTATGGCGGACTGTATATAAGTCACATCGTAACTGTATGGCATGACACTACCGCCTACATCTTTTTTAAGGGCTATCGGTAAATTCTAAAATTTTTGTGTTACAAATCGTTGGACTTTCGCTATTTATCCGACGAGTGTGACTAACGCCCACTCGACTAGTCCGCCGGTACCAGCGTTCTGACCATCATTTTTCTTTTTGTCATTGCGTACTAAGACCCCTCTAGACCGCCATCCTGTTACAAATGGCCCGAAATTTTGTGTCAGTATCTCCCGGCCTAACATGTGCAATGTGTAAATGTGTTGACGTTCCAGCTCTTCTTAATATACCTATAGCTTAAATAGAAAAAAGCCTAGCAGAGGGATAAAATTGGATAAAACCGGGGTTTCCATCATATCCATTTTTCCGTCAGTGTTGCCAATTACCAAATTCATTTTTCTTGTTTTTTTTTGGAGGGAAACTTAAGAACAAATTCATTAAATCTTTTATACAAAAAAAAAAAAAAATACCGAAACTTCATTGGGTTTTAACTATAAAATGAGAATTTTAATAAAGAAAATCTTTACCATTTCTGAGTACGTTATTTGGCACTTGCTAATCTTCATAAGTCATTAAAATTCCCATTTTTAAACAATAAGTGTAGTTTTCACAACATTTCAACTTAAACCGTGTAAAACCTTATTTGTTTGTCAGGTACATAACACAAGTTTCCGCTCCAAAAAATTTAATAAAATTAACCGATAAAAATTAATTTATATATATAAACAATTTAGCATAATTGATTTTCATTTGAGTATTATTTTAAATCTATTCATTTCAATGTAGGATTATTAGAAATATAAAGGAATTTAATTTGACTCATCACAATAAAATGTTGGTGACTAACCGAATTCATCATTAAATTATTTCATCAACACAAATGTTGACTAGTTCAAATTATTTTTTATAGCAATTTTGAGCAAAGATAATTTGACATTTATTATAATAATTAATAACAAACAAAATATAATAACATAGATATTCGTACAAAATCTGTTATGTTTTTTTTAACTTTATTGAAATATTTAATTTAAAATTTAATGATAGTTAACCGCCATTAAATATTTAACAACAGTGGTTAACCACATTAATTATCATTTTGAGCTATCCCTACATTGAAACGAACAAATTTAATCACAATTAATGGCGTTTAACGACAATTTAACGGCCGTTAATTAATGGGCCCGGTGGCCAAATAGTGATATGGATGTCTCATAAATCGATTGTCGTACCTTTGATTTTTCTGATAGAAATCGTTACGTTGATTATTAATTTTGTGCCTGTAGTTTTGCGCGCGGCGATTCTTCTCTTTGTCGTTTTGTTTGTTCGTCTGTTTCTCTGTACCGTTGTCAGATTTCGGCGAGTCGGCGTTTGGTTTGTTCTGAAATTATTATGTGGAATTTGATTCACTAAAAATATATGTGGACCATATATGAAGATAAATATTAGGGTTACTGATTTTGAAGGTATAATTTTTATAATATTAACCAAACTGAATACATAATAGACATAGGCATAAAATATAATATAGAACATAGAATATAGACATAGAATTATTCAAAGGACAATATTAATTTATTACATAATATAAGTGTCTTCTTAGACGAGATATAAAAGTTTATGATTATTTAAATACATAAAAGGTATGTAGTAACAATACCTATCCAGCATATTTTTGAATTCTACCCACTGATTTTTAATTTAATTAACAAATATTACCTCTTTATTGTCACCATTTGGTTTTCCCGGATTATTATTATTGTTGTTGTTTAATTGTGAATCCGGCGAATGCTTCGGTGACTGGTTGTTTGAATACTGTGGGGAGTGTTCGGTCTGAAAAGATTTTATTTTATTAGTTACAAATGTGTTGCTTATAAATAACACATATTCATAATAATTAGATGAAAAACGAATAATTTCTAGTATATCTTAATATATATGTTACGGCTAAAGGTAGGTGAGAACATAAACTTAAGATTAGCCGGCTAAACTTAGGTTTATTTTCGACGAGGTGTTAATGTTAGTTTGTTCTATCTTTAGCCGGCTAAACTTAAGTGTAACCGCAGGCCCGTGGCTAAAAATGTCGGGGTGGGTAGATTTGGTTACTATAATACATGTAAGGAACAGGGCGAGTGTTTTCTGGCACTTCGCCGGCTGCTGCCGCAGCACGCTCGCTGCGCTCGCTCGGCTCGTGCGGGTCTTAAGAGTTCTAACCTAACCTAACCTAGCCACCAGCTTTCTGCCCTGAGTCGGGGTGGGTAGATTTGGTTACTATAATACATGTAAGGAACAGGGCGAGTGTTTTCTGGCACTGTGCGGGCCCCTCAAGCCCTCCACCGGCCCGGCGCTAACCAAATCTACCCACCCCGACATTTTTAGCCACGGGCCTGCGGTTACACTTAAGTTTAGCCGGCTAAAGATAGAACAAACTAACATTAACACCTCGTCGAAAATAAACCTAAGTTTAGCCGGCTAATCTTAAGTTTATGTTCTCACCTACCTTTAGCCGTGACATATATAAATCTCGTGTCACAATGTTTGTCCTCAATGGACTCCTAAACCACTTAACCGATTATAATAAAATTCGCACACCATGTGTAGTTCGATCCAACTTGAGAGATAGGATAGTTTAAACATGTAGGTACCACGGGCGAAGCCGGGGCGGACCGCTAGTAATTATAATATATTATGTACGTATTCATCGACCGCCTCCTTGGTATAGTGGTTTACGCGTGAGTGTAGAACCGAGGGGTCCTGGGTTCGATTCCCGGTGGAGACGAAGAAAAAAGAAATGTCTCGGTCTGGCAGGACACAGAAAATCGATCAGTGAAACAGATTTATGAATAATGCATCTGCCCCTTACCCCACTAGGGGGCAAGGGACTTCACACTACGTATTCATAATAATGAGATGAAAAGCGAATAATTTCTAGTATATCTGGTTCTAAATGTTAGGTAGTGGAATTATATAAGTGAATTCTTCAAAACAGATTTTAATGAAAATTATTTAAGTTTAAAGTTGTGAATTATGACAACTGAAGTGAAGTCTGGCTCTGCAATGAAAGTTTGAAAATTGTAAAATGCTGAGCGGCAATCCTTTTAGCATGTAGGTTGTTAGATTAAGGGCCGATTTTTCAATGCTTGGATAAAACTTATTCGTCGAATCATGTATAAAACTACCATTTTAAAAACGTATTCTAATTGCCCATATTTGACAGCTTACGTGACATTTTAATATTATCGTGTAATACTTTATTGGACGGATAGGTTTTATCCAAGCATTGAAAAATCGGCCCTAAGTAGATTGTAAGTACATAAATTGTTAATTTTAATATTGCCTACCTGCTAATAAAGAGATTATTATTATTTTTTTTTAATTAGCCACATTTCAATGTGACCCTCCCGGAGGTGGAAGCACTAAATATACCTATGTACACTATCTATCTATCTTAATAATATTATTATTGTATATTACGTAGTTGCAAATATGGACTATCAATGTATGCGCTGTCTGACCGCAGATTTACTCTTTAGGCCAGTTGTAGCATCGCTGTATCAAAAGAAATTACTGTTAATCAAAGTTTCTGAACGATTTTTGTAATCAAAAGCACACATGCTCCCAGCATGAATATCATTTTATCGAACACTCTAAATGATTTGCAATTTTCCTGTAACTCCAGTTTTTGTCAAAATGTAAACTTAAAATTATTTTTCTTGTTGATGGGTCACAAATCTTACTTTTACCCATTTATACTGCAAAGCAAATTAATTTTCAGAAACTTTTAGATGGAATGTTTAAAAAACGGTGCAAATATTTGTAGAAGAAAAAAATATTGGCGGCATTTCAACAGGTTTTGACTTTGAAACACTCGAACCATGCTGTTTCTAATTTGTTGTCCAGACTGAAAATACTCGGAAATCAGACTTCACTCAAAGTTGCTTAATTTTATTAATTTAAGCTAGCGTTTGATTAAAATTAAGCAATTTCTCATAAAACTAGATAAACGGGTGTTCTATTACTTATGAAATAATGCTTAATCCTAATACGTTAATACACAAATATAAATAAATTTGTAGACTACTTCATTGTGTTACGTGTTTCTAATTAAACGTCCACCACTGTATGTGTGATACATATGTGTGATACATGTGTGTGATACAAGTGTGTGATACATGTGTGTGATACATATGTGTGATACATGTGTGTGATACATATGTGTGATACATGTGTGTGATACATATGTGTGATATATATATGTGTGATATACATATATGTATCGCTGTGTATATATATTATGTGTGATACATATGTGTGATACATGTGTGTGATACATATGTGTGATATATATATATGTGTGATATACATATATGTATCGCTGTGTATATATATTATGTGTGATACATATGTGTGATACATGTGTGTGATACATATGTGTGATATATATATGTGTGATATACATATATGTATCGCTGTGTATATATATTATGTGTGATACATATGTGACTCACGTGTGCAGGTGCGAGGGCTACAGTGAGCGTGAGGTCACACCACATTGCGCAGCGGGCTCGCCGGGCGCTATCGCACAACTGCTTTACCGCAGCCGCCAGCTGGAGTATCGCTATGAATAGATATTATTATTTATGGATTGTATTTCGTAATAGAACACAGGTTGAAGTGAAATCAAATTAAAAAAAATGTATGCGTGTACTAGAGTACACACGTAAGAAGTGGAACTTCTTTATGACCTTAAAAATATCACGCGTACGGCGTAACGCAAAAATGTCACGCGTACGGCGTAACGCAAACATGTTACACTAAATTTTTGTCCAACCCCGATAAAGAAGTTTCACTTCAAAAAATGTGAGCGTGTACTAGTGTAGTAGGGTTGTTGAAGATTCCTCTTCCGCTTCCTCATAATGCGGAAGTTCCGCAATATTTTGGGTTCCTCAACCGTTACCGCATCCACAAAAATAAAGATAAAGCCCTGCCTTCTAAGCCAGAGGTCATGGGTTTGATTCCCACCCGGGACAAATATTTGTGTGATAAACATAGATGTTTGCTCTGTGTCTGGGTGTTAATTATCTATATAAGTATGTATTTAAAATTATATATGTATGTTTATTAGCCATCTGGTTTCCATAATACAAGCGAAAGCTTAGTATCGGATCAGATCGTGCCGTGTGCGAAAATTGTACTGAAACATTTATTGAAGTGAAACTTCTTTATCGGGGTTGGAAAAAAATTTAGTGTAACATTTTTGCGTTACGCCGTACGCGTGACATTTTTGCGTTACGCCATACTCGTGACATTTTTAAGGTCATAAAGAAGTTTCACTTCTTACGTGTGTACACTAGTACACGCATACATTTTTTTTATTTATTTATTTAATAACACAATATACTCACGATCAGCATGCAAATACCGGTGCGGTGCTAATTCCCTGCGTCTCGCCGCTTGAACTCCGGCGACCGCGCTGCGCCAAGCCAACATTGCGCTTTCTACTTCACCGTGCGGTGCACTGCAATTTGTGTCTTATTAGTATTAGTATAGAGATGTTTTTGCAAAATCGATGATTAATTAAGAAGTGAAACTTCTTTATCGGGGTTGGAAATAAATTTAGTGTAACATTTTTTCGTTACGCGTGATATTGTTCCGTTACGCGCCATCTTTTTCTTATCCCTACTACGCGTGATTCGACGTATTTCTGTAAAGTTGCATATAGTAAACTATTTTTTGAAAAAATAAGGTCATAAAGAAGTTTCACTTCTTACGTGTGTACACTAGTACACATACGCACACATTTTTTTTATTGTTTAGTTTAAGTAGACCATAGGTGTATGGAATTAGTAGTTAATTTCGTGCGTAATTATTCGATAGCGCTGCGCTATGATAGCATCGCGTTCTCTATCGGTGCGCTGGAATGTGTGTCTTATTAGCATTGGAGGAAAGGTGAGTTTTGAGTGTGTATGAATAGTTCGTTTGGCTGAACTAGATCTTATTTGTATGTCAGAATTGAAGTTTAGTAAGTATGCATGGCGCTGTGCAATGCAGGCACTATGTTTTTGGTCGTACACTGACATAAAGTAACTATTCATATGGGAAATAATATTATAATGATGAGAGTATTATGGAGATTGTTTCTTACTCTCATTACCAACCATTAATAAATATTTTATAACTGCAAAACTGTATCTAAGACTAGCTGTGCCGCGCGGTTTCACCCGCGTAGCTCCGCTCCTGTTGGTCCTTAGCGTGATAAATATATATAGCCTATATTACTCGTGGATAATGTAGCTTTCGAATGGTGAAAGAATTTTTAAAATCGGTCCAGTAGTTTATGAGCCTATTCATTACAATCAAACAAACAAAGTTTTCCTCTTTATAATATTAGTGTAGATAAAAGAAAACTTACATTTCAGCCATATTCTTAACATCCTCCCTCCAAGTGGTAGGATCGAAGGTATCCGGATCTAAACCCTTTTCCTGTTCAGGAACATTCCCTTGACCACGTTTTAAAACCGTTATTTTCCCATCTTCCGGTTTATTTGGCTTTTTATTCTGCACGCACACACTCGCACGGAGCGTCTCCATTTTGCCCATTAATGTTAATACCTGGAATGAAGAATCATTTTGAGAACATTTTTAAATGTTATTATTAATAGACATCTATTTATAAATAATCAAGGGTTTTACGTGGCCGTAATCTTTTGACGTGACAACGTCTTATAATTCGATTGAGCTGGCTGCACGCACGAAAAAACATGACTCATGCGGCGTTACCTCGCTCTGAGGCGTTCCATGTAAGGCTTGAAGTGCAAGCGAGAGCGCGGAACGAGCGACAAAGAAGCACAATCGGACGTTGTCACGTTCTACTATCGTCAGTAAACCGACTTTACAGACAACAATTTTTTTTAAATAGCCTTTTTAATAAAAAATCGTTTATTTAAGGCTCAGTTTACGGACGATTTTGCTACTTCCTGATATGACTTGTCTGCCAGATAAAACAACAAATTAGATCGTTTGTTCGTTCCTGGGGGATTTCCGGAGAAAGAAATTAAAATGAATCATATGGGTCTTCAGCTACATACATAAGTGCAAATATTCCTTAGAGCAAGTAGTTAAGGTTAATTGAAGTGAAAACTTCTTTAGCGGCGTTGAGCACTTTTTCTGTAATGGGTATAAAATCTTAAACTCGCGACAGGACACGTGACTTGATCGAAAAAGCGTAAGACGGATACCATTCCAAAATATCAAACATGCTCAACGTTAATAATCAAGTTTTCACTTCTGCCGGCACTCCCCCAGTGCAACCCGTCTTTTTTTTTTACTTACTTTAGTATGTTCTCTGAGCATATCCACAGTAAGTCTGTCCACTCTAGTGGGGCAAGGTGGTAATCTCGGTACGGGGATAGAGTTAGACGAAGAAACAGCCCTTCCCGGGTAAGCGAGGGCCAATCTTGCTTCTGTACGCTTTCTTTCCCGTTCTAATTGCTTCCATTGTTCGTAACAGGCATCTAAACGAGCGTGGAGTATGCTTGATGATGTTACCGCACCCCTGGAATTGATAAAATAATACTTTATTTTACACAATCAAAACAAATTTAATAAACACATGGACACATAATATTTTTTGTACATAATAAAAAAGCTTTAAATAATTAGCTTTCCGCTCGCGATTTCGACCGTTTTAAAACTAAATAAATTATACAAACCTTGTTCGAGAATCACTATATCTATTTAAAAAAACAACCATCAAAATCCGTTGCGTAATTTTAAAGATACAGACATACAGAAGGCGGAAACCGACTTTGTATTGAAGGCATAGAAAATATATTAATATATTAGGGTATAAAGTCTATAAACTAACGTTATGTAAGGATGCAGGGTGTAAATCACTTGATCTATTTTTAAAGACCTTTGTATGCAATATTATCATAATATGAATATCAAGATATTAGAAAAGCACAATGCATTTAGCATTCTATTCTATTAGTAGCTTCTCTAGTGTCAAGGTTAATACTGTACAAAAGGAAGATTAGAAGATTGTTAGATCTTGATTCTTTATCAGTAAAATCTAAATTTATACAAAAGTGTTCAATGAAACTATTACTGTCTTATTACAAAACGCTGATAAACCTAAAACCGGGTGTTGGACTTATTAATATGATGGTCTAAATAAAAGTCTTGCAACTTATTAAAAATCATGTTTAACCCTTAGATAAGGACCATAGATAATGCCCAGTTTAAACTTCTGTATTAAAGTTAAGCCATGACTTTCTATACTGGGTTTAAGCCAGGTCTATTTTAGTTTAAGTAATAAGTAATAACATGGTTATAGTTTAACCAAAACATATATTGAACAAAATAAAGTTAAATGTTTTTTCTCTACACAAAATAGTTGTAAGTCGTATCTTTTTGTTATATGAATCAAGTATTCAATGTATTCTGTTGTTAGAAGAAAATAAAAAATAAACCTACCTCATATTCCTCATAGCATAATACGGTGCGAGTGGCATATCCAACATTGGCGATGGCAACACTGGCGGTGGGACTGGCGGGCTCGGCCCGAGTAACGCGTTCAAACCTGAATAAGTGTTGCCATAATATACAAGAAAAAGACGGGTTGCACTGGGGGAGTGCCGGCAGAAGTGAAAACTTGATTATTAACGTTGAGCATGTTTGATATTTTGGAATGGTATCCGTCTTACGCTTTTTCGATCAGGAAAAGTGCTCAACGCCGCTAAAGAAGTTTTCACTTCAAAAAAAATCGAACACGAGGCGGGAATCGAACCCGCGTCTTTGGCGAAAGTTTATTTTATATTTATAGCGGATTTGAATACTGTAGAACTAAAATATTGAATTCAACAAGTGTTGCCATGTTTTTTATGTGAATTTCGACTTGTAATGTTTATTAATAAGCAGGCATAAAAATTTTGAGAACTATGTTTAATTTGCTCTAAAACTAAAATGTAACAACAAAAAATCTGTTAAAAATTTGCTAATTATATACTGTAAGTAATTATTAACAGCATTTATTGTACCTAATTGTATACAATTCAGTAACATTATTGAAAATTTCTTCATTATTTTAATTTTAAATATAAAATAAAATTGCTATTATTTAAACAAAAATAAACATACACACTCACCAAGATTAAATGGAGCGTTCTCATGCAGGAACGACACATCAACATTCAATTGATTCGGTCGATTTCTCATCAACATATTCATTTGTCGAGCCAACTCTTGTTGACGAACCAATGCTTGTTGATCTCTATTCATACCATTATCAAAGTTTTGTCTCTGATCCATTCCATTTTGATAACCTTGAACGTCACGCCTCATAAAATCATTTTGCGGGTAGCCATTCGGTTTGAAATTCATCGCTACCTGCTGATTGAAATCGAAATTCTGCAACCCATTCCTATCTACTTGATTCATCATTTCGTTCGGATAAAAGCTCTCCCCGTTAAACTTATTCGGAGGATGCTGGAAATTACGGTTGAAAAACACCTTGTTTCTCTCATCTTGCATTTTGTATTCTTCGTTCGGGTAATGCCCGTTCATTTCTGGTATTTTAAAGTTGTTCTGTATCAAATTATCCTCTCTCGATCTGTCCAATGATATATTCAACTGATGCAAGTATGTAAGCAAATCCGACGGGTCTGTATTCTGTTCTTTCACGAACGAATTGTCGAATTTATTTGGATATCTTTGGGTGTAATCGTAGTTCGAGTAATTCGCGTCCAGATTCAAACTGTTCGGTCGTTGGTTGAAATTGTTGAACAGGTTCGTCTCTGGTAGAGAGTTTCTTTGGTTCGGTTCGAAGAAATTGTAGAATTTCTCGTCGTATTTTGTTGGACTCGTGAATTGTGCGCCGCCAATTTCTTGAGCGGCTAAGCGCAGTAAATTCAACTGTTCCGGTGTTACTGAGTCGTCACTTATCGGTTCTATGCCGAGCAAATGATCGTCATTCTCTGGGTAATTGACAAATCCGTTTGAAAATCCATTCTGCATGTAAAAACCGTTTTCGTTTTGATTCAAATAGGGATTGTTTTGAAACGAGTTGAACGGCGGCGATAAGAATGAACTTCCTGTGTCGTTTTTGGCGTATTGGTTTAGGCCCGACTGTAGCCCGCCTAATGTTTTTTCCGGTGTTTGTATGGAACTGAAATAAATTGTCAATGAAACTGAGTATATCTCTTATTGATGATGAAATCTATTTATAAACAGTCATGTTCACATATTTTATTTTATATAAGTATGGATTGTGTCTTATTATAATATCAATCTATTGTACAATTATTACCAGAAAACAATGTTCTCCTAATTAGAGAATAAACTCAAAGAATATTTCATAAAAAGTTTCCTTTAACATATTTCTTTTCTTTTATTTCAACTTGAGTAACTGATTATTTGTTTAAGTGCAATTTTAATCTGTTACACAAATGCTTAAAGCAAATAGTTATAAAGTTAAACTATAAAAATAAACACACATACAATACATACATACATTCTTACAAACTTAGAAACAATATCAATAGGATATTAGACATGTTTTTCTTACCTGTTACTTTCTGGTCCAGGTTCATCGAGAATCTTTGTGATGAGATCCCGTACCATTGAGTTTTCTTCCATAATTCTGTCGGACTGCAAAAAAAAATCATATTACACGTACCGCATCAAGCAGTTGAGACCGGCGGCTTGAAGCAGCAACCACGCGGTGAACTATGGACATTCATTCACTGCTGTACACGGACTGCTCGAGCAGTCGCGACCACTTCAAGCCGTCAACTGCGCGGTTTGTAGCGACAGCTCGAGCAGTCAACGAACGACCGCTCGAGCAGTCCATGTACGTCGCTCAGCCGTTTACAGCGTGTATGGCCGCTCTTAGGCTATATAATTCATTGGTAGGATTGTTTTTTCAGCAAAATTTGAATATAGGTAATAAATGATTTTCAATGATGAGCTTAAAACCAAATTTAAATGAAAAATTACTGTTGGCATTCCTAATTCGCATAGATAATTAAATTTAGTCGCATTCTATAATTGACAAATAATTTGTTTTATAAATTATTCATAGCATAAAAATATTTATGCACCTACAGTAAAAAATCTAGTCATTATTACAAAAGAAATAATTGAAATAGATTCGATACTAAACAACACGCCACAAGTAAAGCTTGATTGAGGTAGTCATTGTCATTAATTTTTCATAGCCAGAACAAACTTAGGTAACTTGAACAACATATGAAAGTCAAGGCTGTATTATTGATTTCCATTTATGCCCTGCCGTTGCACAGACATAAAAATACTAGGGGCAAAAATGTTATGCTTTCTAAAGTCTTATTTTGAAAAAGAAATAGGCACTGCACCAACATAAAAAATACAATAGGGAAATATGTCAAACTCTTTAGTTTTCTCTAACTCTTTCACTTTAGTCAAAAAAAATAAGCATTTTTAACCATGACAATATTTTTTTGAATCATGGTGTGTATTAGTATGGATATGAAGGTAAAATTAAAAATGAGAAAAAGCACTAATTACTCTTTGGAATTCAGATGTTCGAACACATAGTAACATGTTCAAATTAAAACGAATGCCTAATCAATATATTTCGTATTCTTAATTATAGGCATTCTAATGTATTTTAAACATAGACATATTAAACATAGTTAAATTGAGAGAGGTCACTCATCACTAAGAAAAAGAGAAACAGCAGTACCTTTTTGCTATATTTGCACAAAAATGACATTACAGAATAATGCAACAAATCATTGCATCTTTAGAAACAATCAAGTACATACTACAATCTTATATTTATTTCTTAAAGTTGGATGTTATTGCTTTTAATCAGTACTAGATACTAACTGTTGTATATAAAATATGTAAACTAACATGTAAATATAAACAAAAACATTTTATAGCATTTATTGGACATAACTATACATTTATGATTATACATATACATATAGTATATGAATATGACCCACTTGGTATAATTAATATCTTCATCATTTACTCTTTTTACAGGAATAATTAAGCAGTGACATTCTGTGCAAAAACTTTGAGCAATTCCCTTCTTTCAATAAAATATATTATTTAGAAGAATGTCAGCCAGCTATACTATCACTTTCTTATTAGTTTCCAATAAGAAACTATCCTTAGACTTCTTGGTTTAAATTGAAATACATTTAATGCATTCTTTGCATAAAATAAAATTTAAAGTGATGTTAATTTAATACATTTTTAAAAGGAGAGAAGTGATTTGAGGAAAAAGCATATAAATTTTTCATTGATAACAAACTTTCCGCATGCCTAGAATTCCTTTAATGTTTGTGATAAAATTATAAAAACCTTTATCCATGTAACAAATTAAATCAAAATCGGATAAACTGTACTTAACGATGAAAACGTTACAGACAGATACTTTTCTGTTTATATTATGAGTATGAATGATATTAGATCAACATTTAAACATTGCTCATATGACCATACTAACAATTAGATTTTAAAACTTAAAAATACCAAATTAATGGCCAAAATATAAAACTTTAAAGTTATAAGACCTTCCAATTCTTACTTTATTAGAATATTCCTGAGCAACAAGATAGACAAGCACTCAAAGGCAGTTTATTTTTAATACTCAAGCATGACCTTTACGTGGGTGAATTTTAATATGAAGCAAAGAATAAATCTTTTTGTTACACCCACTAAGTAAGTATATCAATGCATATGCCTTTTACTATCAATAGGTACACAAATAACATTGTGATGATGT
Source organism: Colias eurytheme (assembly GCF_061535395.1). Classification (NCBI taxonomy): domain Eukaryota; kingdom Metazoa; phylum Arthropoda; class Insecta; order Lepidoptera; family Pieridae; genus Colias; species Colias eurytheme. The sequence continues at coordinate 6,042,824 of NC_143001.1, forward strand.
AATTATTTGTTACAATAACATTTGTTAAAGCTCTAATCATTTCATCATAGTGCACTGTATCATGACCCATATTATTGTTTTTATCACAGTACATATAAATATAATTGTTTAATATAATTGCTATTGATTAAAACTGTGATTAAATGTTACAATATGTGTTTAATTCAATAGTTCCTCGTATATATGAAGGACACACAAATGTTTTTAAATCGACAGAGAAAGTAGGAACTGTAGGCGCAGCTACTGCGTATTTAATATTTCGGTATATTGAGGCAGATCATGATATCTATAAAGTTATTGTTCGTAATTTATGTGAATACTAACATTAAAGTCACTTGTTGTTGTGTCCTCTAAAGCACTAACTACATAATTCTAAAAATATTGTGTGCACTATTCATATGTCATCGTTCACCTCGAAAAATCATACGTGGTTGGTGGAGACCCCGTTATGCGAAGGCGTAAACCGAGTAACTTTTAATTTTATCTTCATTTTCCACTTTTATACACAGTTACACTATACACTATGAGTTTTTCCCGGATTTTGGGTCATATTGACAGCTCCAATTGGACATTTACAACACCCATGGGAAAGGCACTTTTCACTAACAGACCAATTACTTACCTGATCAGCTTCATTTTCAACGTTTTTAAACGCGTTACTTATGTGGCATAAATCACTGAAGGCCATTTAAAATTTAAAATTATTTCTTGCCACGGTACATAGGAGCTACGAGTGCTAAGCCATTTTTTCTCTGACCTTTAAGTATAAAAAATCGTGCTACAGCTATAGCCTATAAACTTGCCATTGGTGTTGCTGTCTTCCATATTACAGAAATATTTCAATCGTTTTGCAATTATTATTCGATGTTAATCTAATAAATAATCATAATTTATTACCTTCCTTATATAATAAAGTACACAGGTATTTCTTTTAATAATTTTGGAAATTATTCACAATTTCCCGCCTTTTTTATTTTTTTTTCTAGTTTTAACTTTTTAAAACTTTTTTGCAAAAGCATTAACTTTGATTAAAATTTCAAAAAGAATTAATTTTCCAAATAAATTGGTAAAAGTGAATATAACAAATAAGAGTATTTATTCAAATATTGAACTAAGAATTCGCTGATAATTGACCAAAACAAATCAAAAATTATGAAATACATCAAATTGCTTTGCAATAGGTACTACGGTCTATAAAATCTAAGATAAAATCAAAGTAAATAAATAAAGGCACATAATTTGGTAAATTAATCTATTATTTATTAAATTATTGTATTCTTGACAGATTTCTTAAGATATTAAAATGGCAACTTCAGCCATTATTTAAAATTATCTGTGAGAGCCATCTTGTCAACCGTCAAGTGTCAACGTCATTATGACGTAGTAACAGTCAGTGTGGTAACCAAGGTGGTAACTGGTACCCAGTAAGAAAAAAATTTCGTATGTTCATTTGTGTTTTTATTTAATTTGTTGTATAAAGTTTCATAATCATGAAGCTGCTTAATTTAATTGCATATTAGCGTTAACATTATATTTATTTTATAATTAAATGCTATATGAAAATATGTAATAAGCGCCATCTATTAAGGCAGACGTTCATAAATTCTTCTGATTCAGGTGGGTCTGGGTCTACGACTGAAAATGGAGGTAAGTTTTAACTGAAATATTTTTTTTAAAATGATAAGATGGCTCTGATTTATTAATCATAAATTTTGATAAAGACTATTTTTGATAATGTTTTAGTCTGAGGCCACACTACGAATTTTTGCCGCGAGCGGTTAGCCGTTATAGATATTACCAGCAAAACCGCCCGAGGTCCACACAAATCACAATCATGGTTACCTGCAAGAATTTTTAACAATCTGCGGTTTTAAAATCAAGTCGGGTGGAAAAAACATCACAAAATTACGTGGTTACGTGGTTTTGCCCTGGTGTGGTCTAAGCCCTAAATGATTTAACAATAACAGCCTTATTATTTACTTGTTATATGTATTTAATTAGTTACCTTTATTTTTACTATATTTATTTTTACTTTATTGTTACCTATATTTAATTTCGCACCTAATTTTTTTTCAAAGAAAGTCGGGTAGGAATAAAATTGTTTTTCGCGATAATAATAATATGTAGACTTAAAACGCACTATTACTATTCAATTAATTAAATCTGCTTTAGTACATTTTCGATTGTATTATCATACTAATTATAAGTTTGTAAGTATGGTTAATTATTAATGGTTATACAGCAGAATAACATGTTAAGTATAGAAATACTTGAATATATGTAGGTACCCGGGTTCGACCGCGGTTGAAACCGCGCGGCACAGCTAGTGCAGGTATTCATACAAAACACGGAGCTATACTAAACATTTTTTTTCTTTTACATTAATTCACAGATAATAAATTCCCGCCAAAATGATAAACTGTCAAAACAATAATCGAATAATACAGACTATAGTGCATGAATGCTTTAATTACAAACCGTGAGGCATGAAACCCTTCTCTTTGAGGATTGTTTGAGCAATGCAATTGTATTAGTGCACGCTTGTGTCTATTGTAAACGAATTAAGCTACCTCTATGCATTTAGTACGATATAACTGCATGAATTTGATATATTTTATATCTATCTTACGTCTATGTAGGTTACCTTTAACCATGGACGTATAAAAAAAGACGGACGCCGTATTACGAACAAACAACGTGAAGCCACCATAGTAAGCTAGCGATCGCGTAAAGACAATAAACACGCACACACTCTCACCATAGTAAGCTAGTCGGCCGCCATTACGTCGTGAACTACCGACTGATTAACTGCGTCACTGTTTCACAAAAAATATTTAAAATGCCGTCTTGCGTGGTTAAATGGTGTCGCAACAGTACAATTTTAAATAACAAAACACAAGGGATTACATTCCACAGGGAAGCAAGTTATTTCTTTTATGTTTTAATGACAAAATTATTACGGCAAAATTTATAGAAAAAAATACAGCCGCCATTGTCATCAACACAGCTGTTGCCATGGCAACATGGCACACACGCATGGATGTTTCGCCGCCATTACTAGGCTTCACTCAATATTTAGGCGATATACCGTCCGTCTTTTTTTATACGTCCATGCCTTTAACATTTTATTTTCTTTTTGGTACGACGACTTTTTCCGAGCAGAAGATGTTCCGATGCCGACTTAAATTTCATATTGTTATTGAAGTGAAACTTCTATAAGCGCGTTGAGAGTAAAATTTCAATATCGCATCATGTTATTACCGTCACGTCATGGAGTAAGGTGACAATGTTGTATCTTTGAATCTTGACAATGAAGTTTCTAGACACGTTAATTATATTCAATAGGTATAAGTAATAAAAAATGAAATGCCACAACGCGTCGTCGAATATTCGTAAAAAGTAGTCGTAAAAATCTTTACTTATACAAAGGTAATATCTTAGTCTCCTATAATCATCTTATAAAGACTTCCTTTGAACTATATGTAGCAAAAACTTGTAATACATAATATAGCAAAAATGCGAAAAAAGTAGATACATATTTGAAAGCAGACGTAGTTGCGTGGGCTGTTTTACCCACGCACGTCTGTTACGATATTTTGTCTGGCTCTACGAGGCAAAGACTATAAATTAGCTAAGTTTTACAGACTCAAGTCTTTTAAATGGACTAATCGAATTAAAAAAGAACTGCAAAAAAATTCGTCAAAATATTCGTATCAAATTATCAAAGTGCCTCAGAAACCGCCTGATTCCTTTTTTTTTCTTCTTCATGGCAAGAAGATGTGACTATTTGCCAGTGTCAAATAAGAGCCTGATTCTTATTTAATTCTTAAATACTCTTTTTATTTCCACAACAGTCTAACTTCGACCACAGACAAAACAAACGAGTAAATTTCCGCTCCCGCCATTTTGGTAATACAAATGTCAACAACGCAACGCCGTCACCTGGTCTCGACGTCTCAGCGGGGAGTCTTTACTGCTATTATTCAATTTATCTGCAAACATTCAACGTTAATAATTGCCAATTACATTTGCTTATGATTGCAGTCTTTTCCATCGCTCCATGCTTGTTTTAACGCGTTTGACATATAAATTGGCTGGATGTTTTTTATCTGTTTTTGTTTTTTTCTTTCCTCTCGGCAAAAAAATACGATAAGTAAAAGTACTTACGTAGGTATATCGAATCTAGGGACAAGGCGTGTTACATTACAGCGAGAATAAGAATTATTTTGCCATGAAAACGTTTGAGGGTATCTCGAAATACCTACAGCTTCACTTTCTGTAACCAATCTGGAATTAGTAAAAACTAGCGACCCGCCCCGGCTTCGCACGGGTGCAATGCTGATACTAAATACACTACAGAAAAATTGTGAACGTTGTATAGGTATAAAAATATAGCCCGCTCCGGCATCGCACGGGTATAAAATACATAGCCGGGCGGCCGCAAACGCTACGTCCCGCAATTTTTAAATCTGTAATATCTTCGAAAATATTCACTTAAATCATACGGTGTAAAGGGCCATAGATCTATATTAAATGAACAATGTATCCAGTATCCATGGTATTTTATTGGTTAAGGATTAATGCTGTATTGGTTAAAATCGCTTCGAAAATTAGCCATTATTTGTCGTAAAAAGTAAATGACAAAAAAAAGTTATTGTGGGTTATCCATAAGAGATAGACATATACCATCGCGGACTTTTCTGTAGATCTTTTCAATGTGTATAATACTAGTACATTATTTTGATAAAACTCGTAGGGTTCAGCCTGCGTTTGCAATGTAAGCGGAATAAATGTAATTTTTTACGACATCACATTAGAAACCTCAAAAATAACAGTACTTCTCCACTACTTAATGGATCTTATTATACATATAAACCTTCCTCTTGAATCATCTATTAAAAAAAACCGCATCAAAATCCGTTGCGTAGTTTCAAAGATTTAAGCGTACAAAGGGACATAGGGACATAGGGACAGGGAAAGCGACTTTGTTTTATACTATGTAGTGATGATGCATCATTGTTTTTTATAATTATCAAAATCTATAATATAAAAAAAATGAATCCCAAAATGTGTTGGTAAGCGTATAACTTGAGAACGGCTGAACCGATTTCGTTAATTCTTTTTTTATTATATTCCTTGAAGTACGAGGATGGTTCTTACGTAGAGAAAACGTAAATATGTACCACGGGCGACGCCGGGGCGGACTGCTAGTTTAAAATAAAAATATGTTGTTTGTAATATGTTTGATAGCGTAATGACTCTTTAAGTGCTTTTAAATGTGACTTGCTTTCTAATGGTTGATTTAATTTTTGATTTCAACATTTTATATTTTAATGGTGTTAGTTATTATTTGATAGTAATTTTGTTTTAAAACCTTCAATTTTATTAAACTAGCAAACCATCTCAACATCTGCTCTTAAAAATTATATTTTAGCAACAATTCTTCTTGGTGGAAGATAGATAGTCCATAGACAGTGCCGGTGTAAGGGCCACTGACACCCCGGGCGAAAATATTGTGGCGCCCACTTGAGGTGTTCTGAAGCTTTGCACCAGGAGAGGCAAGAGACTCCCACTTCAGACCTTGGCGCCCCCCAGAATTTGTCGCCCTGGGCCATCGCCCCCTCTCGCCCCCCCCTAACGCCGGCACTGTCCATAGATAATACTTAGATACAATATATTGTTAGCTAACATAGTTGTTATAATGTAGCCAAAAGCTCATCTCGATGATCGGATTGACCAGGTCCACAAATGATTCATGACAGTGTGTTAAGATTCTTAATGAGTATTGAGTAGGTACTTAAACTTAGGCTCATTATTAATCCATAGTTTAATTCGAATGACTAATTAAGCGAAATTGATAGAGAGAGCTCCATCGCTTTCTAATCTCTGCTACTATTTTGCCTTTCAATAACCTTATTAATTAATAGAGAACTAAAACGAGACTTTTTTACGCATCTACCTATATACCCCCGAAAATGGAATGATACCTATATAAGGTTGGTATTAGCACGATATTTCCCGTTTAATTTTAAAAAAGTTATTATTGTCATTTTACTCATTAGGTAAAGGGCTTTCAATATCAGTTTAAAGTTTTTTGATATCTGCAAAAGTTATACGGAATAATCGCCTGTGCACACTTAACGATTAGGTACACCCTGTACCTATGTCCTATACCTATTATATCCGTGGTTTAGCCATCAATATTTATTAATCTATCAATATTATCGGAACTAAAAATTTGTTGTAGCTAGGTTCTATTATTAGCTCGGTAGGTACCTACTTATACCACAGATAAGTAAATAACTAAATAGTTATGGGTTACCTACTACCATACTTAAGCTTCGAATAAAATAATTATTTTTTGAAAAAAAAAACTAAAAAAACAGTCAACTTTTTTAATGGGACCACGCAGGAGGCACCCTCTCAAATCAGTTCAGCCATTCGAAAGTTCTGAGGTAACAAACACAAAAAATGTAGGTAGTCGAATTAACAACCTCCTCCTTTTATGAAGTCGGTTGGAAAATGAATGAGAAATTAAAATTTTGTGTATTTTTATTGTATGCTGACCTTACAATCAATTACTGATTTACAAGTTTTTCAACTCAAGATTAAATTTTTAATATAGTCAAGCTATCTCACATTTAAATGCCCTACCCCAATATAATTAATCATACAAAACTTCATATAAGTCGTTCTTCCCCAAAAAGAAAATAAAACAGAGAATACAAAAATGTTTTAATCAAAAGAAGCTTTAAGCATAATAAATTTCAGAACGAACCTAATACCGCCGCCAATAAATGAAATCCGCACCGAAATTCAAAACAAAGAATTCAAATAAAGAAATCAATCGCGTTCGAGTCAAGAATTCGTGAACCGTGAGTGGGAGTGAGATGGCGCTCTGTAGAAACTGCAGTGTCTGACCGAGACAGGTATAGCGTTAATCCTATTGGCTTATACCAGCCGATGTTTGCCGCGATTGGTCGCCGTGCCTTATTGAACTGTCACTGAAGACCGAAGTATTATATTATCTGTGCCGCGGTTTAGGGGTGAGCGGTAATTCGGGGGTAAACGGGGAAAGGTCGTAGGGGGGTAGGAGGGCACCTAGCGGAGTTTGGTGATTGACTCGTGGGTAGTTTTGGGGATCCTTTGACTATTTCAAACGTGACTATTGCGACGAAATTTTCACGTGGAATAAGATTTCGCTGTGAGTGAACCGTTTGAGCGACATTTTTGTTCCTTTCAATGATTTTACTAAGTTAGGTACCTAATTTGAATTGTTTAATAAAACACTTTGTAACTATAGATAGTTAGTTAGATAGTAACTGTAGACAGATACCTATTATGGAGAGTTTAATTAATTTAAATTTAACAGTTACGTATTAGATGGGTACCTACGTTACAGCTTTTTGATACGATACCTCATACCACTGGTACTAAATTCTGCGTAGACGTTTTATATTGGGATTTGGGATACGCTTACTTTATATGTATTTTAAATCTATTTAATGACAAAATATTAATATGCTACAGAGAATACATTTAACACTGAATTAATATAAATAACTGTAAATAACTTCATACTATGCTGCAAGAAATAGAATACCTACCTATTATGAAATTTTACATCACGCATTACATAGTAGGTAGGTAGGTATTAAATCCTGCCAATCCCATTGGTTACAAGAACGCGGGAAATCGTTGACTTTTCCTCTCTGATGTCATTTTTCGCGGGAACGCCACGCCCTTGCCAAATATTGTGTTCCCATTGGATCAGATATCAAATGTCAAATGTTACGACTGACATTAGGTATTGTAAAACGTAGGTAAGAAAACATAAAAGCATGCAGATTATCGCGTACCTACAATATATCTGAGTCCACATTCAATAAAATATGTAACACATAAAACTTTGATTATAGTAGGTATGTTTAAATAAGAAAGTAGATGGATGATGCTGGGGATTGAGATAAAATCTTCATTACAAAAATAATATCTACTTACTTAGTTACCTACCGAAGATATTACGAAGACTTTTATTATTCGTTGGTCAGTGGTCACGCTACTGTATCTAGGTATAATTTGTATACTTTTGCATCTAGAGTATTTTAAATTTTAATATACCTAGGTACCTACCTACGAATTTCAGTGACCATCTTAGCTATCTTTCAATATTTTATCTAAAGTTGTGTCAATTATTTTTAGTCCATAATAAAATTACAAACTGTAGAACAGCCAGAAAAAGAACACTGTTCCAGCCATCCATTTAAACTTCCCAATTATCAGAATCAATTAAACAGCACAATTAAATAACGGAACGCAATCGCAATCGGAAAACCGTTCCCGTAAAATCGACGTCATTATTCTAAATGGCGGGACGCAACAGCGTAATGCCACAAATTAAAGCTTAAAACGGGCGTTTAACAGCTGACCCAAACCCCCCTGGGCCCCAAAGCAACGGGGCGGGGCGGCCACGCCTCAGACCGTCAAACGAGCGGAGTGAACGCACGTCAAAAGTGTGACGGCAGCCGCGGCGGGCGCGCGAAACGCTGTCAGGCCGAACGTCAAAAGTAACCGCGTAATTTGAAATTATTTGTCTATGGTCTGTGTTTTTTTTATTGGACTGGGGCTCATTGATTTGTAGACACGGCGTATTTAATTCTGATTATTGTTTAAATTTAAAAGTAAATGAATAAAGAAATTTGTAATTTATATTACCTATCTATTAATAAAAAGCTCGTTTTTTACTGCAGTAATAGATATTGTAATGAATGCTTAATTAATTATAATGACTGTGATGTGTTGTAATTAAAACAATTAATAAATAAACTTTTGAGTGATAATTTTGTGATTATTAAAATGGAAGTCGCTCAAACACCTTTGCAATTAACGCAGGACCATCAGGATGGAAGGATTACAAGTCAGTACATTTATTATTTGTTTGAAATAATTGTAGACAATATTTTATTATTTAATTAAATTATATTATTAATCGATCCTTTTAGGTATATTTTTTTCATTTCTTCCAATAATACCTAATGCCATGCCTTTAGGCATGGTATGTACCACATGTACCACACACTGGTTGCCAACACCTAGTGTAGTGAACATATTTTTATCTTTGTATATAACATGATCTTATAGCATTAAACCATAATCTTCTAAGAAAGTACTATCATTTTCTTTCAATCTTATGGTTAATTTTTATGTACCTACCTAAGTAGGTAATAAGATTCCAAGCATTATGATAAGTGTACCTATACCTAAGTGTAGGTCCAACTCCAACGAATCGCTAGAGATTAGAATAAGGCTGTAGGAAAATGCTATTTTTGTAGTTTTATAATAACGTTTATGTTTATTATTTTTCGATATGAGAATACCTACCATAGCTTGTGGTATAGGTACCTACTACTAAGAATAATATACTATACTTATTCATATGATCAATTCAAGCAGTTATCTTTCATATAAACTATGATAAACTATATAGAGTCTATGATAAATATAAAAAATTATTAACGTTTGGTATTCGTGTATGTAGGTACTAGGTAGGTATGTTATACAGGCCGTTCCGCCGTCGGAAAGGTACTCAATGTAACTTTTAGTTTTTCATAATATGCTGATTACGTAAAAAAAACCTAAAATAAATACCTTTTATCTCTTATATAAATTCTTAAAACTCTATGTGTACAGTTTTAACTGGCAACCATTGCCACCCGCACGTGTTCTAATGTTTAAGATTGTTGTTTCATACCTATCTGTTAAAAAAAACCTAATACCTATGTACCTAGTTACTTAATAATTTTTGTATCTAATAACTTAGGTACCTGGTATAGGTAGGTATAACCGCGCGGTTTCACCCGCGGGCATAATCAAGTATTTCTATACCTAGCTCATGCGTTATTCTGATGTAAAAACTATTTTACAGATAGGTATCTAGGTATATATAAACTTGGGGGTATAAGGCCTAGCTGCCGAAGGTGAACGGTGGCCACCAGTGAGTAGGTATGGCTTTCTGCGAGTCCCACATACCTACCCCCTCATACAGCAAAACTGTAGAGGGGGATGCGTAAATGCATTTCCCAACGTTAAAAAAAGAAAGGTATATATATACAAACTACATAATATTTTCATTCAAATCATGGTAGTACCACAGACTAATAATAATATACTACGTATACAAGTACATAGTACTTTTTGAGTCAATTCGTTACAAATATACCCTCATACAAATCTTTCTTTATATATTAGTAGATATAAATAAAGATTGCCTACCTACTTTAGGCTACTTAACGTACCTAATCAAACACTTTACTAATTGCTAACTAATACGGTTATTACCTACTAATTTGGTAGTTATATTAATATAGTTTCTGTAAATACAAAAACCAAACATATAAAGCAAGAAATTACAGAAATGACCCATTGCTAAATTGTTCTATATAGAACCGTTTATGCTGCGTTCGAAAGAACTATCAAACCGAATCAATTATCATCAACCTAAACATAATCAACCTTCTTTCCTTCAAAAAAAAACACAGCCTTGTCAAAAAAGAAAAAAAAAATCAATTGACAGCCAGCCATTATTCACCTTTACCATAGACAACGCATCAGTATTCAGCCCACGGCCGCCAGTAACACGGGGTCTATTCGACTGATTTTCAGCCACTCCATGATTTGCCACTTCCCCTGTCAGCGTCTGTTTTGAATACAAAATAGCCAATAGACAAGTTCCATTTTCATGTTCTAAATTCGAATTATGCGATCGCGCGCCGAATAATTCAGCTCATAAAGCTCTTTGTAGGTTATGATTTGATGTTGATTGTAATTTCATTTTGTGATGAAATTTACTTATTATTTTATCTGACTTTAAGTACTTATAACATATTCTTTATACAGTTCATTTTGGAAGAAGCAAGCGATACATTCTCTGCAGAAAGAAATGTAAGTATACAAAAACATTGCACGTGACATTGCCTTGTGGGATCTTAATATTTTAAATACAAGATATTATAGGGACATTACATCTACCTATACCTACATCCATAATACATATTATTATATCTAGATAATTATTTGAGAAAAAGAGTTTGCTTAGAAAAAAGTGTTTCATAAATAGGTAGTAAGTAAGCAAAACATAATAACAAATCCATGAACCAAACTAAGTTGTTTAAAATAACCTTACTATAAGTAGATAGGTAGGTCTAGGTCTGTGCTTGATCACTTGATGGTAGAACAATGTTTGAAATTTTAAATTATTCACACAGAAAACGGGCTTCGAAGTTTGAATAATTATCTATTAAATATTAATTAGGTACTAGCCGTGCCTCGCGGTTTCACCCGTATTGCTCCGCTCTCATTTGTCTTAGCGTGAATCGTGATTCGTGATGATATACTAAAACCTGCCCATAGCCTTCCTCGATAAATTTAAGAGGCTATGTAACACTGAAATAATTTTTCAAATCAGATGAAAGAAATGAGGTTATTTAAAAAAATGCTGGTACATTTTAAAACATAAAAGAAAACAACATTTACCTAATTCAACAAAAAGAATTAAAGTGCTAAAATAGGTCAGGTACATTGTACACAAAATTAATTATTTAAACTGTAAGTATATGCTACATAAGCTACATTACCTACTCTGAATATTTTTCAACAACCATGATATTCCGTGATAAATGTGAAATCATTAACCTCCCCTCTTAAACCCGGTAAAAACATACATTCGCACGACAGCTAAATACCAGATCTTATATACAATATATTTTTATGTAGGTACGTAATACTCCGCAAGGGACATAAAAGAAAATTGTCTGAGACATAAAAAGTACAGTTTGCGAAATTGGAAGTCGCGCAGAGAGCGAAGTAAATCCCTGTATCAAGATAAATCAATGTTTGTACAGAGAGGCACTCAGACAAGGAAAACTGTGGAGTCGCGACTCGCGGTGAAATGTTATGATACCATAATTATAGAGTGGTTTTAGAATTCTAGTAATTGTTATATATGTATTATTAGAAAGATAGGAATGATTAAATTATAAACACATTGCAACGAGTAAAATATAATTTTACCCATAACCAACTCGGTAAATTGTCGGAACGTATTTTTCAAACCTTTCGACTTACCTATTCATTATTGATTATGGATGTGTTCATAGTAAATTATATTATACCGAATATCATGATTTCTACATTATGTATATCAATGACGCTACGTTACTTAGTGAACCACACAGTTGAACGAATTAAAACTTCATACAAAATATAATATTACAAAAGAATTTGTGTTTTTGAAAGAGAATTGTTAATAACGAAAATCTCTTCTTAAATTTCAACACAGTTCCCATATAGATTTGTAACGATATATTTTTCTTACTTTGCCTTAGATTTCGTTACATATTTTTGCAACCCAACATCCGCTCCACAGTTTTCCCTGTCCGCGCCACAGTCAGGAAACTTTGTCGCTTGCCGTTTTATTTGGTTTTCTTTTGACGTACCCTCAAGCCGCCCTGATTAATTCCCACCCGGTTTCTTTTGAAACGTTTTAAATGTCTAGAAGCACCTTTTTGTTCATAAAAATTGATAGTTACGATATTTTTCCTTGAAAGTACGTTCGTACGTTTTAAGGGATGTGTTTATCTTTAGTTACATGAGATACCAAAATGTATATAAAGTAAATAACGCTATTTGTCCCTAATTGATCAATATTTAGTGTTTAAATTTATCACTTTTCATTATTTAGATACAAATAAATTCAATAAAATGTCTTTATATTTTCAGTTACAATCAGAAAGCGACTGATTTCAAAAGTTAGTTCAGTTATAATTATTTATTTTCATATTAATGGAACAGTCAACATATTTTCTCCCTTATTACTATTTGACCCAAAGGCGAGATTCCTTTAATTCTAATTTTCCACACATTGACCTATCTATAGTCTATCAAAATCGATATTGTATCGCGACGTGCGATACATCATAACTGCTAGCTTTATCTTTTGCCTTTTATTTATTAGTATGTAAGTATAGATATTTGGGGCATATTCTGTAGATATGTATCCTTACTAATCTTAATATAAAACATAGCTTAATAAATTAGGTCCCTCCGTTGTTTGTCCGCTGTGGATTCAAAAAATGCATAATTAGGTATAAAATTTTAGATAGCTTAAATTCTATTATTACCATAAATATTAGGATTACACGGGCAGAGACGGAACGCGGAGCTAGTATTTTATTTGCTACCTTATTATTTAAATACATTTTTTTTTATTTTCATGTCTCAATGGAGCACTTTTAAACTACCTATGATTTTCCATCTCCTTCTCATCAAAGAATTTTCTTTGTCTATGCTTGGGGCGGATTATGTTTATCAAATGAGTAGTTTTCATATATACCTATAGGTTGTATTTAGTTTGTGAAATTTCCAAGAATATTTCTTCATTTTCAAATGAAACAATAAAATCCGACCTATAAAATTGAAAAATCTGAAATATAAAAAAAGAATTAAAACATTCGTGTAATAAATGCAGTAAATCAAATACCTTTGTAAATTACGAAATCTCGCGGAGTCCGCTGGTGTGTAAAATCTAGTTATAGTGAGGGTAGTTAGCGATAATTGAACTACAATCACTGTGTTCGTTATGTTTATTTATTAGGAAAAATGTGTGGACAGAAAAGCTTTTTTGTATGAAAAGTGATGACAAGATTTATGCTTGATTTCCTGAACATTTTTTATTTAAGTTTAATTAATGTTTTTTTAAATTTAAACACGTGTATATAGGCATATTATTTTTTTAGTATAGAAATTTGAGAGCGTATTTTTTTAATAAGATACCCAAGCATTTTTGCATACGACATTTAAAGAAAATAACACTGTCTGTTTGTGATTTTAAACGTGTACTTAGCTTTAATTTCGCGGACGACGTCACGGGCAACGCTTGTATTATCTAATCGGGTACGTGTGTGGCGACCAGCAATAACTTAATTGATTCATCACATTAAAACAATTATTTTGACATCATTCTATGAACCTTATTACAAGCGAACAGACGCTAAAATCGCGTACGTTTAAATCGGGTGTTCTCAAGGGTCGATTCAGGGTCCCCTACTTTATATTGTGTACAGAAATGCTATTAGTAATAAAGGGTGTGATTTGCAATGGTTATTTTATTAGCGTTATTGAGATTAAATGTATCGATGGTTAGAAATGAACGACTGCTGTAGCAGGTCCATTTGTAGATTAATATAGTAACACTTTTAATGTTGTTAATGCGTCGGCTACTATTATATCAATTTTAAACGTATATTTTAACCTTAAATTATTTTATTATTTTAAAACTTAAAATAATATGCTACGTAGCATCCCCAACTTGAGCTTTAAATATAAAAACTTTTTTTGCGCGGCGTAGGGTAATTTTAATTTGTGTATTTAATAACCTCCTCCCTCCTCCCTCCTCATTCCTCTTCCCTCCTGGCATCGAAACCGAACGGACGTGTTTTATAAAAGTCAACCGAATTAAATTACTTTTTAAATTATACCGTCAGTGAGTCTTACTTAAACCGCAACAACGTATACTAAGAACTTCAGAAAATTATTTTTTTATTTAATTTTTCTTTCGTCTAAGTTATAATGTCAAGACTGACGCGCTCACCCCCTGGAGGTGAGTTACAACATGCACTATCAGACACAGATGTTAACAAAATAGCTACCAATGCTCCTGCTACCACATTTGTGTCCCAACGATTAAAACGGCAGCGTCAACCTAGTGAAGATAATTTCCTGGCTTTTAAAGAAGAAATGATAAAGATGCTTGCAGACTGGAAAGATAAACAGACATCTTTAATGAATACCTTAATTACTGAGATCACTGATATTAAAACGCAAAATGCTGGTATTAAGCAAACAAATGAGGAAATCCAAAAATCGTTAACATTCCTCAGTGATCAATATGATAGTATGAAACAAGCTGTTGATGATCTCACCAAGGAACGAAAACAACATCTTTCATACATAGCCTCATTAGAAACTAAGATTGAAGATATAGAAAGAAATCTTAAGGCTTCAGTGATAGAAATACGAAATATTCCGGTTCCAACTGAGCGTGAAACTAAAACAGATTTATGTAATATTGTGCAAAAAACCTGCAAAGCACTCGCGATTAATGTACAGAAATCTGATATCAGAGACACGTATAGGGTAAATGGTAAATCAAATAAAGGAACTATTGTAGCGGAGCTGGCCTCAGTCATTATGAAAAATGATATTCTGGAAGCAATGAAATCATTCAAAAAACAACATTCTGACCAAAGATTGAATACCACCATCATTGGATTAAATGGCCCAAACACCCCAATTTATGTGTCCGAAGCTCTCACTAATAAAGGAAGAAGACTATTTTTCCTCGCAAGAGCCTTCGCTAGGGCTCATGACTATAAGTTTTGTTGGTCAAACTACGGTAGAATATTCCTTAGAAAAAACGCTGACTCTCCTCATACGGAAATCAAGGACGAAGCTCAACTCACAGCACTTCGTAATCAAATGTGACTATACTCAATTTTGCATGCTTTAATTATTCTTATTATTTGTACTTTTTACTCTTATTTTTACATTAACCTTTATTTTTACAAGCGTTTACCCATATTTTTGTTGTTCAGCTTAGGGAGTGATCCCAAAAATTATTATTCAACATTCTTAAAATTTATTTGTTTTTCAAATACTTATCTAATGTACAGTGAAACCTGGTTAAGTGAGACATCAAGGGACCTGCAATTTCGTTTCACTTATAGAGGTATTCCACTTACCCAGTGTCTCAGATATACAGGTATAAATAAATATCTGTCTCATTTACAGAGGGTTCCAATAATAATTTGACATTTTTCAAATAAAAATCTGTATGATAGTAAAGTGAAACTAAAACTGAAGGTAATTGAAGCTCAAAATTTGTACTTACGTACTTGGAATTACGTGTGGAATTTGTGGGTAGAATAAGAATGAGTAAAAAAACAATGTTATCTCAGTTACAGAGGTTTATGCATATAAAATTTACTCGCTGTCTCAGTTATAGAGGTAACTATGATGATAAATCGAAAGAACAAATCCCAGATATAGAGGTTTACCTCGTCCCACTAACAGAGGTAATTCAGTGCCAAAGTGTTGGGACCTCAGCATGAGTTCCAGTTATGGAGGTTTCTCACTTGTCCAGGTCCCACTTAACCAAGTTTCACTGTATTATAATATCCTAAAAACTAAAAAAATACAAACTATTTTAATGATCTATGGGACGATTTTTTATAGACTTAAGTCTTGGGTAATTCTACTAAATTTACATTCGATTCTATAAGTAATGCTAATTTAACTCAAAATATTGATAAAATTGCATCAGGGCCCTCTTTTTTGTGCAATCCAGAATCCTGTAAAAAAATCTTATCATCCGAACTATCAGAAAACAAAAATTTAAAAATCCTCACACAAAATATAAGAATCATTAGCAAAAACTTCGCAGACTTTGAAATATTACTCTCGAGATTAGCTATTGATACTGAAATTCTTGTACTTACCGAAACCTGGAATATTAAAACGGAATACCCCCCAAAATTAAAGTCTTATGATACTCATTACACCAAGAATAACTTGAATCAAAATGACGGAATAGTTGCATATGTTAAGCAAGGCATAAACTGCACAGTTGAAGAAGTAAACATTTCGGATGCAACAAGCATACTTATAACTATAAAAAACGACATTGCTATTCTGGGTATATACAGGTCTCCATCCTTTAAAAACACAAACAACTTCTTAAAATCTTTACATAATTTTCTAATAGGTGCAAAAACATTTAGTAATATAGTTCTTATAGGGGATTTAAATATAAATATAAGCCAAAATAGTATTGACACCAGCGCTAGCGAATACTTAAATTTATTATTTAGTCATGGTCTTTTACCCGGACATTTGTACCCGACAAGAGATAGCAACTGTCTGGACCACGTTATGATTAAATCAATATACCAGTCAAAAACAATAGTCTTGGACGCCCCGTTGACTGATCATGCACTAGTTCTTACTTGTATTGTTCTAGAAAATAAAATACAACCAAAAAATAACACCACTAATAAATTAATAAAATATGACTCAATTGTTTCAGAGTTAAAAAATGTTGATTTTAAAGACATACTTGAATCTTCTGACGCAAATTGGTCTGCCGAACAATTAGTGTCAATATTAAATAATTTAATTCTTAGTAACACACTCAAAGTAATGACACCAAGAAGAATACGTTGTTTAAAGCCTTGGATTACGCCCGGTCTCATTCGATGTATACGAAATCGAGACCGCATGCATTTAAAATGTAAAAAAGAACCCTTGAATGAAATTATGAAAATAACATACAATAGATATAAAAATCACTGCAATAACTTGTTAAAACGTCTAAAAAGAAATCACGAAAAGTCCGAACTAGAAAAATATGCAAATAACCCTAAAATGAAATGGAAAATTATAAATTCAATTACTGATAGGCATAAATCAAAACCATCTACTGAGGCCTTGTTTAAATTAGGAGATACGAAAGAAGATGCTCTTGACGTAGTTAACAATTACTTTGTGAACGTTGCAGAAAACCTGGCAAAAAAATTCCCCGTCATAAATGATCCAAATACCATTGATTCTCTACAACTACATTCACCTGCGAACTCAATGGTAATTCTAGAAACAACAGTACTTGAAGTAGACTCCATAATAAATAACCTAAAAACCGATTCCTCCACCGGACTGGATAATATACCTATGAAACTTATTAAATTGTCAAAAAGTATAATTTCGCCCCTAATGTGTCATATTATAAACCTCTGCATTCAATCAAGGGTCTTCCCCCGTATATTCAAGAGATCTGTCGTTCACCCAATTTTTAAGTCAGGGGATAGAGACTGTGTAGGCAACTATAGACCTATCTCGGTGCTACCAGCGCTTTCCAAAATAGTTGAAAAAATTTTGAACAGTAGACTACTCTCATACTTGGAAAAATTTGGTATTCTCGCAGACAATCAATACGGTTTCAGAAAAGGCAGATCAACATCTCAAGCTGTTTTAGACCTTACAAATCTCGTTGCGAAGCAGGTTGACAGTAAAAATAAATGTATTGGAGTCTTTTTAGACTTGGCCAAAGCGTTTGACACAGTCTCCGTTCCTATTTTACTACAGTCAATGTCGGATATCGGTATAAGAGGAGAACCCTTGGAGTTATTCCATGATTATTTAACCGATAGATCACAAACCGTCGTAATCAGCGGCACCTATAGTAGAGAAGTCCCAATTACATATGGGCTCCCGCAAGGAAGTGTCTTGGCTCCTTCACTTTTTCTAATCTACTTAAATAATCTCTGTAAAATCAAACTAAAAAATTGTAAGTTGTTTGCATTTGCTGACGATACAGCACTTATTTTCTATGGCAAAGACTGGAAACAAGCAAAATTATATGCCGAAGATGGTCTAAAAATAGTTGCACGCTGGCTGCTCCGTAATTTACTCACTCTTAATGTAACTAAAACGAAAGCTATGCTTTTTGCGAACAATATAAGATCATTCCCAAAAGAACCGCTTGATATAAAATTACACACGTGCAAAAGCACCAGCGACAACTCTTGTGACTGTCCCACTATAGATCTAACCCAAGAAATTAAATATCTAGGTGTTATTATTGACCATAAAATGACATGGATACCACATATTAACCAGCTAACACAAAGAACAAGAAAGATGATATATATTTTTAAAAAGCTAAGACACGTTGCAGACTACCCTCTCCTAAAACAAGTGTACTATGCTCTCGCGCAATCTATTTTGACATACTGTATAACTTCATGGGGCGGTGCAAAAAAGTCTCACATAATAGGTCTAGAAAGAGCACAGCGAGCTCTGCTCAAAGTGATGCGTTTCAAACCTATATTATACCCTACATCCGACATCTATACTGATTGTGACGTATTGACTATCAGACAGCTATTCATTAAAGCCTGTATCATGGAGCAACATACAAATATTGACCATCAAAAAACCTTAGGACGTCAACGTAATGTTTGTCCCACGAATAAATTCAATTCATATTCTATTCGAAAATTCCAATGCTTTCTCGGTCCCATGTTATATAATAAAATAAATAAACAAATTGATATATATCGTACCACATATACTCAATGCAAAAATAAAATACATAATTGGCTAAAATCACAAAATTATACACAAATTGAAAATTTATTCAAAACCTTGGAATAAGTACATTATTACAACGATCTACCTATCTTCAAACAAATAAAATAATATGTAATCAACATAAAATTTTACTGAATTTAATTTTAACATAAGTGATTTTAATTTTAACATATATATATATTTTTTTTATATGCAAATTTAAATAACAATACATAAAAAAAAAATCTAATCACAATCGCTACAAACAAAATAAATATAGTAAATATATACATTTTTTTTTAAACTTAAATGTGTTAAATTGAGCTTAAGTCCATAACTTTCGTTGTTGTTTTACTCGTCATCAACGATCGGTTAATAAGGTCCATTATTCTAAGAATTATTAAGTACGCAAATGTCAAATCACCGTCTTTGTTATGATAATTTTTGTAACTTTGTGAACGCTTGTATTATTGTGAATAATTAGTTTATATTACATAGTGGGAAGATATTATCGTCTAAGATACAGGCTCGGCCTAGTTTAGACGATAATGTCCATAGTTTTAAGTATTGTGTTTATATAAATTGAGTGGAATACACAGTGTAATTGAAGGTATGGATAAATAAAGATTTTTATTATTTTTATTATTTTTTTAAAATAAATCGTTACACCGTTTGAATCATTTCCATGTTTATAATTGCATGATTGAACTTTGATTTGACTTGAATTGCTATAAAGTTGAATTTATCAATATTGTAAAGTATTATGTTTTTAAATCTAGATGAAGAGTCAAATGCGTTTCAAGAAAAAGTCTAATTGAATAAGTACATTCAGTTTATCTTAATTATTAGGTACTCCAAGTATCTTATTTGCCGCTTCTTCTCCATAGATATTGCTTTCCAAATCGGTGGTAAATGTTACAAATATGTAGGTAATAGTCAAGGTAAAAATAGGTAGGTGATGATTCAAAAGTGCTTAAAGAAGTATAATTGAACTAGCTGCGTTCCGCGGTTTCACCCGCATGGCTCCGCTCCTGTTAGTCTTAGCGTGATGATAAATAGCCTATAGCCTTCCCTGATAAATGGGCTATCTAACACCGAAAGAATTTTTCAAATCGGACCAGTATTTCCTGAGATAAGCGTGTTCAAACAAACAAACTCTTCAGCTTTATATTATTAGTATCGATAAGTAAATGTTAGAGTTTGAACTAAAGATTCTCTTTTCATAGGAGAAGAGAACACATCACCACTTCGCTGGTCACCACCATCATCTGCCGCGCTGGTCGCAGCAGCGCTCGCTCCACCGACCCTGAGACCATGGCTACCAGACCCGCCCAGTAAGAAGACCAATCACTTGGGTAAGACAGGTTGGCATCTGATCAACTTTATTAGATATAGATGCTATTAAAGAAAGAAGAAGGAGACATGCTTCCTTATGTTTGATTTCACGAACATGTAATACAACTTACATTTATGATTTAAGTATTACAGACGTGTCGTTTAAAATGTGGCATAACCAAGTTCGCTATTAAATGGTCAAATCTCGGGATTATTAATTTAGAAAGATTAAAAATTCATCAATTTATTGGATCCATATAAAATGTTTACCGTATTTTTTGAACAAGAAAATTAGATAAAGCGAGGGAAAAATTGCATAAATGTTAAATAGCTTGAAATATTAAAAAGTATATATTTTTGTAAAATAAAACATTTACTATCATGCGTATTGTGTACGTACGTATAATTAAGCTTATCCATATTATCAAAATTCTTTCAAATCGGAAGAATTTATAATACCTTAGACGTTATTTTCATCAGGTCTTGTGTGCGTGGTATGCGGTGACACGAGTTCTGGCAAGCACTATGGAATCCTCGCCTGCAATGGCTGCAGTGGCTTCTTCAAACGGTCCGTTAGAAGAAAGCTTATTTACAGGTAAATATCTGACTTATCTTTGAAATTAAGTTTATGGTTAATCATTTCTTTTAGGGCTGAATGTCTTTTGATTTGATTTTAACTTCCTTGTTATAAATTATAATATATGTATGATTTATTTTATGCAGGTAATAGGTATTGTTATTCGTGTGTTAACACATTTTTTTGGAGCATGTACTTAATGTTAATTTAACAAAAATGTTCAAATTATTGTAAACGACTAACTTCTTCACAAAAGTAGTTTTTAACTAACGAAATAACTGTTTAGTAATCTTTGGTTTTATTAGTCACGGATCTAATCAATTTCAATAATAAGGGTGTATGAACTCATGTTTGTAATAACATCATCAAACATTTCGACAACCAAGTTAATTGTTTCAAATATAGATTATTCAAATATACTTACATCTGTTTGTTCAACTGCTTTTGTTACGATGTCAGACACATTAATTTCAAAATTTGATGTTCCCATTTCTGCATTTTCATTAAAAATGTGTTGTTTTTCGTTCTCGGTGTTTGTTTTAACACATTTTCTATTATAATGTTTTTATCTTTCTTTAGTAGGGTTTTGACTACTTAAAGGCAATTACGGTTAAGGCAAAATGCTATAGGTATTATGTTTTAGTCGTCATGAAGTATAGTTATTCATAGCTGTTATTACTAAATAGATTCGTTACTAATAGAAAATGCATTGTTAATTATAAATCTCCAGATAAATAGTGGAGGAGACTCTATTAGACATAGGTCAATTAAATTCAGAAACTTATAAGCCAAAACTATTCCTACTTATCTGTTTATTCCGACTCTTTAAAAACGCATTCTACATATTACATACCATCGTTACACATCCTACATTCTGAAAATTATAAGAGTCATTCATATTGACATTTCACAAACCACCTGTGACTCAGTAGCCCAAATCAATAGTCGAATTTGTTTTTTTCGGTTGATCATAAGATATTGACACAAGTGTAGTGGACTCATATCCGTCTGAAACTATGCCACAGTTGTGACCTCAATGACTTCTGTGTTGTTTTTGATAGTTTAAGTTTTAATTTACATGCGGATAGTGAAATGGAAGAAACAAGAAGGTTAATTAAATATAAAATAGCTATAGAAATTCCTATAGATCTAGATGCAAATCTAATGCTAATAATATAAAGCTGAAGAGTTTGTTTGTTTGTTGCTAATCTCGGGAACTACTGGTCCGATTTGTAAAATTCTTTCGGTGTTAGATAGCCTATTTATAGAGGACTTGGGAAGTTGAAACGAACAGGAGTGATTGTATTTATTTGAAGGTTTAAATGAAAGGTCTGGTAGGTTTTCCATATTATTGCTTCTGTCTAAAGAAAAATAACAGTTAAAATAAAGAATAATGTAAACCATGTGTATATCTAAATCGATTGTGAAGGTACCTGTAACTCAAATAATAATTTATTTCATAAAAAAATATAAGTTAAACATAATTCAAAAAGACTATCCACTAATAACAACTATAATTTAATCGTAGAACCATTTAATTTCCTACACACTACAATATGTGATACTCCATCATACTTGAATACGAATTACAATGCAAAAAAACGACAGCGGAATCAAGTGCTCGGACCCCTTGCTATCAAAAACGCAAAATCTTTTAATCCCTATCAAAAACCTGGTACACATCTGTAACCTTACTGCAGCTATGACAATGGGGATGGCCCGAATCCACTTAAGCCATTGTGAGCATATTTCTAATTCTTCGTGCATCTGTGGCCCTGGTCAGAGTTGGAACGTTTTGTAGCATTTTCCACCGACTTCAAAAAGGAGTAGGTTTTTGGATTGTTTTTTTGGGTTTGTTACTTGAGAGTTTTCGACTGGATAACCGGACGTGGTAAAACTATATTAATTTGATAGCTATAGGGCCTTTCGATTGGTCATATTTAAATTTTGTGCAGTTCTGACCAATTGAATGCGGGTTTTTTTTCAAGAATGATGTTCTGGAACATTCACACATAATATGCGCTTATAGGAGCAATGAACAATTTATAATTGTATAACAATTATGATTATTTTACCTATTCGATATATTATATTTTAGAATTAGAATCTGTAAAATCAGACAATGGAAAACTGGGTTACCTATAACTGTCAGTTAAATGTAGGTCGTTGAATGTATGGTTCGTCTATTATTCACACAAACAAAACAGTATTGTGATGGTCACGTGTTAGTTCATGTTTAGTTGTTTTGGATGAAAATTTGCTTCATTAAAGTCATAAGACATGAATTTATTGAAACACTGAAGAATCTCATATAACATTCTATAACCTACCTATTCGTTTCTCCTAACCTTAGTAATACATATTTATAAATCACTCATCTATAACCTACCTATTGAAATTTATATTTTTACACTCAATTTCTTCATTTATTCGGATCTTTATTCCAATCAGTAGCTTCTGAAAAGTTATAAAAGCTTCATTACAGTTTAATTCTCCTACTCTTTTACCTTTTAACCAACCTCCCAAACAGGTCCTAATTCTAAACGTAGGTAATCGTAATATTTTTTAGGTAAATGTTTTAAGCATTGCCACCAGCAAATCATACGCTATACTTCAAATAGATACAAGGGTAGATAGATAGGTAATATTAAAAAGCGTTTAACATTGGGATCTCATCCCCTTGCAATTAATTCGGCACCCGCCTAATGTTATCAATTGAAGTCACCCCTAAATATAAGTGTGACATGTGGTTCTTTATGAACAAATTGATTTTGGCCTTTGTATGTTGTGATTGGAGATGTCTGTTTGATTCGTTACTGTATTTTAATGTTACTTAATTGAATTATAATTATTTGCTTGTACGCATTGTTTTTAATATTGAATTCTATAGTAATGTGGAAGCCAATAAAATATTGAGATCCTCATTTCTTTATGTTTGTGCTTTCTTAATCCATACTAATATTATAAATGCGAAAGTAACTCTGTCTGTCTGTCTGTTACTCAATCACGCCTGAACTCCTGAATCAATTTGCAAGAAATTTGCTATAGAGATATTTTGATACCCGAGAAAGGACATAGGATAGGTTTTATCCCGGAAATCCTACGGGAACGGGTTTTTCTCTGAAAACGCGGGCGAAGCCGCGGGCGGAAAGCTAGTTTACCTATATGCGATCTATAAGAGCGTAGACGCACTATGCGGGTAGCCGCATTGCGGGTAGCCGTCCGGCTGACCGCAATCACAATTATGTACGTAATATTCATTTCTATGCGCACTGTGCGGTCTGCGGTAGCCGCATCGCAGTGCGCATAAAATGAATATTACGTACATAATTGTGATTGCGGTCAGCCGGACGGCTACCCGCAATGCGGCTACCCGCATAGTGCGTATACGCTCTTAGGTAATACCAATTAGGTACCTAATTGATATAAATGCGGAAAATTTGTATTGTTTGTAACGTCTGTCAGGTTTTGTCAAATTACTGTAGGTAATTGTTAAGAGTTAAGTAAAAGGCTATAGGCACAAACTACAAATCCTATTTATTTTTACGTTGTAGATAGTACTGTAGCTTACACCTAACATTCCTTTTAGATAGGTACAAAAGTAAACAACACTACACTTATTCCTGTACATAACATGCCCTTACAGCCCTCCAATAGTTTAGTTTGCAACTAATGTCTTCCAGCCAAAGCCTATTATACCCCGGCTTACGAGTAATGAAATATCTTTAATCTTTATTAGTCTCACAGATTGTGGCCATTCACTTTGATCGATTCCTTTTGAGGCATTTCTTACGGATCGAGATTGCAGAAGCTGCGAAATCTCTGTAAGAATTATGCTTACTAAACAGGAACAGAACTATTTTAATAGGATCAAGGAAGTATCACTGAATAATTGGAAGAGGTATTCGCTTATTAGGATTGCGAACTAATTGATATTTCTATTTGATGAATAGAGATCCTATTAAAAATTGCTGTCTCGATATTTCATAAAAATACGATTTGCAAACACTAGCTGCGCTCCGCGGTTTCACCCGCGTGGCTCCGCTTCTGTTTGTCTGATGATATTATAGCTTATAGCCTTCCTCGATAAATGGGCTATCCAACACCGAAATAATTTTTCAAATCGGACCAGTAGTTCTTGAGATTAGCGCGTTCAAACAAACAAAACAAACTCTTCAACTTTATAATATTAGTATACCTAGATTATTCTTAGTCTAGTAGATTATTAGATACTTTGTGTAGTCGGAACGGAAAACGGTTACGGTATTATCATAATTAAATTATAATATGTAAAAAACAAATATCTGTACTTATCATTTGTACAAATGGTCATGTCACCTGTTTTACGGTACCTAATTTCAATTACTTATGCATTTTTATATTATTATCCGACGGCAAAGATGGAGTGTATGTTTGTATGAATTGTCGTTGTAATCATGCGTATTGTGGTAGTGGCTACATAAATTGAAATTCGTCTTTTTTTTTCAAAGCAATACTAATTATTCTTGTACTTACCTTTTTATGTTAACAGACCTAGAATTGTTATTACATATAATCCTAGGAAGGGGCTCGAAAATCATGTATGCATTATGCAGTTACCTTGTTTGCAGAAATCAGTTTACACAGGGTTTTTTTCGGGTCAATTTGTAGTCGAATTTGTAGTCAGTTACTGACCCTGTGTAAATCAGCACCAAAAAAAAAATTGGTTGTAAAGTCTGTTAAGTCGGTTTACTGACGATAGTTGAACGTGACAACGTCCGATTGTGCTTCTTTGTCGCTCGTTCCGCGCTCTCGCTCGCACTTCAAGCCTTACATGGAACGCCTCAGAGCGAGGTAACGCCGCATGAGTCATGTTTTTTCGTGCGTGCAGCCGGCTTTATCGAATTATAAGACGTTGTCACGTCAAAAATACCTAATCTTTACCTTTCAAGCAATATTAAATTTACTATTTTTCTCTCTAGGTGTCAAGCGGGGACGGGTCGATGTGTGGTGGACAAAGCTCATAGGAACCAATGCCAAGCCTGCAGGTTAAAGAAGTGCTTGGCCATGGGCATGAATAAAGATGGTGAGTGGATTTTTGATTTGGCAGTATTATAATTAGTATGTAGGGTGATCCTATGCATTTTTTTGCAACTTTAGGTTAATTAGGAAGACTGCTACAGGCTACAGCCTATTATAGTATGAAATTTCATACATTTTAAAAAATGCCAGAAATTTTCGATTGTATATGAGCGCAAATGATATTAACAGTTAATCTATATTTAGAAGTAGGTATTGCCTTACCTTGTATCTGAATTTTTTTAGACTGTTTACAATCTCAATGGATAGATTTTATAAAATCTGACAAATTTCATAGAGTTTCGGAACATAGAAATTGTAATAACAAGGATTGTTCATACTTGTAATTGCAACCAGTTAAGTAAGATCCCGAGTCCCGACATATTGTAAAACCTAAGTATCAAGAGGTCAAACTATCTGGTTTATACTAAAGTTACTATTGTGGATGCAGAAATCAATAACATTTCTCATTCTAATCATAATATAACAATCGAGCACTCAATAAATTATCTCGGATATTTAATTGTTCAGCTACTATGAAATATCCCCATACTAGAAGAATAGGGCTGGTAATATGTAGTATTGGCAATATCTTGGATAATACAATATCAGTTATGATAAAATATAATATAGTTACAGTCGAAAAAATTTAGGTGATACAAAATATTTGATTATGTTAAACTTATTGACAAAAAGGCATTCAAAAAAATGTTGTGTGGTTTTATGAAACCACGGTAAAAGTAAAACTGTTCGAACGGTTCCGAACACTGCTTTGTGTAGCGCATGTCGCGTGATGGTCGGCTGCCGAGTAGGTATACCTACTCGGCCGCCGCGATACACGCGACATGCGCTACACAGACCAAAAAGTTTGAGACGATGTAATAAAAGTTTCACTTTAAAAATCCGAGACGCGCGTACCGACCGCGATGCGGCGCGTACAAGTTAACCCGGGATTAAAACGACAACAAAATATCACTCGGGAATAATACAGATTTCGGTAAAAAATTTTTGAAGTCCAATAGTTTTTAATTTCATCATCCAAACGTTCAAAACATTAATCTTTCATTAATTTTTTATTATATTTTTCTCCAAGTTGCCAACCCTAGGCAATGTCTGCTCCAATATCTCACGGTCTAATTGACGCAGCCCTGCACTTGACGGATGCCATATTTGATATTATTCCGTGTTTCGGGCTTTATGGGAACGACTCTGAGCTTTTTATTGTTTAAGCTTATTAATTTGACGTGTTTGCAAATATTGGTAGCGAAATTTCATGCTTGGATTGGAATTTAGGTCTGGAAATGACTGATTTTGATTTAGATGATGTTCAGGTCTTTTTTACTGGGAATATTTCGCGTGTTATAATAATTATTATAAGAACAAAAATGACATCAAATTATGAATCTAATCAAGTAGTCAGAGATAAGATTCGCTTTTAAGATTTTTATATTGGGTACATAAAATTGAGTAGAAGAAATTCGTTTGACGAGCCAAGAAAACGTCAGATCGAAAACGCTGGTCCGAATCCCACATCATGATCAAATTTTTTCTATCGTTGAAAAAAGTCATCAAGATTTTCATGTTATGCTAGATAGACAAAAGCGTTCGTTCCCAGAAAATTATTAGATACGATTAAATTTGCGACTGTGTTACGAGAGAATAAATTACATCTATTGGCTCATACAATCATTGAAATCGCAACAAGAATATACATCACAGATTATGCAAATCGTATAAGTCATACTTAAAGACGCTTTTTAAAATCAAACAGCCACGCGCCGCCACGTGTTAAAACCGTTCAGTATACAAATGGGAGATTAGGGACCCTAAAAATTGTAATTTTTCGGGTTAACCCGTGCATACGTTTGTTAGTTTAGCAATCTATTCCGCTGGAATTGAAATGGTGTAATAATTTAAATGGTGGGAGTAATTGCTCGGATGAAAAACAACATGAAATAAAAGATAAAAGTATGCAAAGTTTAATGATTAAGGCAGGATTGGTCGTGACATCAAAGTGTTTAAAAAATAATTTAAAAATGTTATAAATGAAGATATTATTTAATTGCATAAAATGAAATCTGTTTAATTCACTTAATTAATGAAATAATTGAATAATGTCAATTCGAATAAGGATCGCGATAGAGATAGAGTATTAATTAATTCTATAGGTATGTAGTTTTAGAATGTATACCTACTTAAGTATAAGTAGAGCATTAACCGACTCACTATTTATCTTCGTAATTCTCTCTATTGCACGCCTCATAAGCGAAGCGTTGAGGTGGGTACTACTGTCGCTTCGCGCAAAACATCTGATTTTTCAAACTTAAAATGTCTTTATGTATCATACATTGCACTTGTAAGATAATACATACACACACATATTAAGAAAAAACACTATTTTTAACGTTCATGCTATTTTTGATGTCATTTTTGTTATTTAAACTAGTTAAAAAACAGTTTAAAAAAGTTCTGTCTTGGACGTCCGTGTGTCTGTATGTGCGGATCCTTTTTCTTGTTAAGAGATAATTCGTCAGACGCATGAGAGTATAGTATTATAAAGCCTCGTGAACGTCAGCTGGCGCTCGGTTGGGGGGGTGAGCGGTTGTAGCCTCCCACGCACATAGGAAAAAAAATGCATTCATTCATTCATTTCCTCTCAGCTAAAAATTTGTCAAATTGTAGCTAACCCAATATCTCAACGAAAAAAAATAGTCAGCTGGTTACAACATGGTGTATTATACGTCAGCTGGTGTCTCGAACATGAAAGTTAAATTTAAAGAAAAATTTATTTTCCGTTATTTCCTCTCAAACAAAAATTTACCTGATGATAGCTTATATGTAACTGTGGATAAATATATATGTCAGCTGGCTGTATCTTGGTGGAAAAACCGTCAGCTGATACGGGAGGCTACAACCGCTCTTCCCCCCAACCGAGCTCCAGCTGACGTTCACGAGGCTTCATAATACTATACTTTGATGCATTTTACTAATTACCGCTTGAGAGGAACTTGGTCATAAAATCTGCTGCTGGCTCCCGGACCATAACACGATAGCGACCGAAATACTTTACTAATCGAGTCTTTTTTTTTCTCTTACGCTTGAGTATGCTCAGGAATAGAACCCTTTCATTTTTCAGGGTCTGATTCGATGTGGTTTAATTGTTATTAAATAAACAAAAAAAAACTCGGATGTTTTTTTTTTTTTTTTTGAAGTGAATTTTTATATTTTTATTGAAATTGATTCCAGAAGATTACTGGGAACTTTAAAAATTCATTTTGTTACTTTTATTAGTAGGTACGATCCTTATAAGTATTTTAGTGTATTCAACCAACTTAAAAAAGTGTGACTATTTTACAACAATTTGAATATGAATTGTATTATTGTATACAATATCGAAGCTTTTTAAGAAATGTATAAAATACTTTTTTAAGAATTATTATCATACATAATATTATGTTACCGGCAATATATTAAAACCGGCATTGTATGCAATTCTTAGTAAATGTATGTTATTCCGAGAAACAGTCGGAATGAAATAAATTAAATTCGTCACATTACCTACTTATATCTTTAAATCTGAACTTTTCCTAAGTAGCAAACACATTTGCAAATGTGGGTGGTTTTTGGGGTAGCTATTAACCAATATGAGGTCAAAACTAAAATCCAATATGGCGCCGACGAAAATTTGAAATCTTTTCGTCATGGGTGTCATTTTCATGGTTTTTGGGGTAGCTATTAACGAATATGAGGTCAAAACTATAATCCAAGATGGCGCTGATGAAAATTTGACTTTTTTTCGTGATGGGTGTCATTTTCATGGTTTTTGGGGTAGCTATTAACGAATATGAGGTCAAAACTAAAATCCAAGATGGCGCCGACAAAAAATTTACATCTTTTCGTCATAGGTGTCATTTTCATGGTTTTTGGGGTAGCTATTAAACAATATGAGGTCAAAATTAAAATTCAAGATGGCGCCGACGAAAATTTTACACATTTTCGTCATGGGTGTCATTTTCATGGTTATTGGGGTAGCTATTAACCAATATGAGGTCAAAACTAAAATCCAAGATGGCGCCGACGAAAATTTTACATATTTTCGCCATGGGTGTCATTTTCATGGTTATTGGGGTATCTATTAACCAATATGAGGTCAAAACTAAAATTCAATATGGCGCCGACGAAAATTTTACATCTTTTCGACACGGGTGTCATTTTCATGGTTTTTGGGGTAGCTATTAACCAATATGAGGTCAAAACTAAAATCGAAGATGGCGCCGACGAAAATTTTACATCTTTTCATCATGGGTGTCATTTTCAAGGTTTTTGAGACAGCTATTACCAAATCCCCAATGTAACCGTCGATAATTAGGTATATTTTTCTTACTCCTTTAAAGTAAACTTAAATAAAATAACAAAAACGTTAACAACTACAGTTTTGTAGAAAGTCTTAAAAAAAACAATTTTAAAGAACACTATTTTAAAGAACATTGAAATACATAATTATTTAGAAATGTAATATAAAAAGCAACTCTGTGGCAATCATGTTAATATTCTGACAGATATTATTGCACGCCTCAATAAGCGAAGCGTTGAGGTGGGTACTACTGTCACTTCGCGCAAAACATCTGATTTTTCAAACTTAAAATGTCTTTATGTATCATACATTGCACTTGTAAGATAATACATACACACACATATTAAAAAAAAAAAACACTATTTTTAACGTTCATGATATTTTTGATGTCATTTTTGTTATTTAAACTAGTTAAAAAACAGTTTAAAAAAGTTCTGTCTTGGACGTCCGTGTGTCTGTATGTGCGGATCCTTTTTCTTGTTAACACGATAGCGACCGAAATACTTTACTAATCGAGTCTTTTTTTTTTCTCTTACGCTTGAGTATGCTCAGGAATAGAACCCTTTCATTTTTCAGGGTCTGATTCGATGTGGTTTAATTGTTATTAAATAAAAAAAATAATAATTAATAAATATTTATTAAAAAAAAAATTATGAGGCGTGCACTTTTGGATTTTCCAAATTATTTTTACTTTGCTACAATGTCTAAAACATCTTCCAATGTTTCCTCTATTTCTATAATTTTGTCTTCACTTTACATGGGAACATTATCTTTCTATTCCCAAACAATTTCCCAAGTACCAATCAATATGTCACTACTCGAGTCATTATCTAAGCAAACCCACCCTTCGCTAGTAAATCTGTTATTAGTAACCCTTGCCCGAGGCTTAGTCCATTGTTACAATTGAATTCGCTCTAATAGTCGTCATGTTGTCTTTGGTGCGTTTTTCTTTTAATTCTGGTAAAATTTTAGTTTAGTAAGACTTATAATTCTTAAAAACATCATTGTCTTCAGTTGTTTTTGAAGCAACTGAAAATTAAATATTTTTCACTTAGAAAAACTTAAATCGTAAGGTATCACTTGAAAGAGCCTTTTTATTTGGTAATTAGTAGACTGTACTAGGTACAATAGAAGAACTTCTTGTTGTTTACACAATCACTCATAAAATGTATTATAGCAGCGTGATAATGTACACGAAAATCGATTAAGGATAAAAGTTAAAAATGTAAAATTTCAAAGATTTGTTGTGAAATATAACGATGTTCATCTTATCTAAATTTCCAATTATTAATCATCGTCTCTTATTAAATATAGAAATTTTAAATTTACAGTACATTAGTGTCATTTGTCGCCAAACTATACCTACATCATTAAACATTCAAATTTCAAACGCAACAATTAAAAAAGCCACAAGCCCCTAAGCCGGATCCAAAGATTCCCGCCTCCACGATAATGATGGGCATATTCCAAATGTAGATAATTAGACAGAAACTACAAAGCTGTGCCCTACAGCGGTTCACACTTATTCAAATGAGCGCCCTACCGTGAAGGTGGATGTGGTTACGCTTTGTGATGAAAAAATAACATTAGATTATGTGAAAGATGTAGTAATTGGATCGTTATTTGTGGTGGTGAATGATGCATGCACATATAATTGTTATTAGAGTTTTCAGTTGTGTGTTTCCTAATATGGATGTTAAATTATAAGTAAACAATCAAATATTTTCGTAAGCTGGTATATACGCTATTTATTTAATAACTTATTGGTTTTCCTCGCTATTTTATTTCTTGTATTATATTATATTATTTATATTTTTCATCCCGTTAAAGCTTCGACAAACCTAGGTAGTAGGTAGATACCTATTTTGGCCCTCTCTACAAAAGGTAAAGCGTTTAAAAAATAAACGTATAGGGGAAAGGGGCCTAAAGTGGGCACAGAGCCTAAAGAGGGCACACAGTATAGTATCGGAATTTTAAATAATGGCGCGCGCGCGACTCGTGAGCACGATCCCCACACCCTTCCCACCTCGCGGCAGTCGTTGGATTCGCTTGCGAGCACGCATTTACAAGCTGCAACAAATAAATGTTTTTCGACGATTTTTGAAAAATATTGCAAGGTATGTAATATGTGTTCTTTTTATTTTGGTGTTTACAATCCTTTAACCAAAATTTGTTAGTTATTAAGTGGCTATCTGGCCATATTTTGGTTCCATAAAAATCCACGTGTCTAAAAATTTTGAGGTAGAATTTCGTCTGAACCTTTCAAATGTCGAAAAAGGCAAAGCGGGCAGGGTAAAGCGGGCACGCGCCCGCTTTGCCCCGTCCGCTAAAATGTTACATTCTTTTGTTAATTTGCTTTTTCCTTTCAGATGACCGCTTATAACCGGCGTAAATATAAGCGTAAAACTTCACAAGCCTCATGGCAACGCTCAACTATGCAGCAAGCAAAACGAGAAGTGCAAGAGTTAGGAAAACCTGTCAAAAAAGTAACAACTAAATATGGGATTCCAAGAACGACATTGCAGACATCTAAAATTGGGTTCGTGTAATGTAAAGCTTGGTAGGTTTACTACTTACTGTCTTTTCTACGGAACAAGAAATGGAGCTTTTGGAATACGTATTCCACATGGACTCTTTATTTTACGGGCTGTCTAAACAAGAATTTTTGGAACTTGTATACCTACCTATTACATTATTTTAGGATTTATAAAAAAAATATATATGAAATAATTGTATCGCTTATTAGAGACTAAATAATGATAGACTGTAAACAGGGCGTTATTTTTTTAAATATTATTTCAGATATATCTGGAAATATTGTACCTAAAAGTTTAAAGCTCCTAAGAAGTTCATTTGTTTCATATATTCATTTAAAAATAATTGTATCATTGTATGACTGTTTGAAATACATAACTTATAAAATATTTTTGTGTCTTTTACTCTATTTATTATTGTATATATTATTTGTGGCTGTATATTTTGAAATCTACTGTTTAAATCCAGGCCTGCCCGCTTTACCC
Organism: Colias eurytheme; assembly: GCF_061535395.1. Taxonomy (NCBI): domain Eukaryota; kingdom Metazoa; phylum Arthropoda; class Insecta; order Lepidoptera; family Pieridae; genus Colias; species Colias eurytheme. The sequence continues at coordinate 6,076,350 of NC_143001.1, forward strand.
AACTACTGCCCGTTTTGCCCTAAACGAAAGCCCGCTTTAGGCCTCCCCTTCGGGCAAAGCGGGCAATCGTAGGCTTTTAGTAAACTGTTAATAATTATTATATACTTTAACTTTTGACAAATTTAACCACTTAGCATTCAAAAGTATTTATTAATGGAACTTTTGGCAAAAAAATAAATGGATTAACTTCTTTTCAAACTTCATTTTTTTTTAATTTTCCCGTAAGGTGCCCCCTTTGGGCCCATCTCCCCTACACTGTCTCGACACCATTAAATTTAAGTAAGAAAAATAACAAAACTCGGCAAACAAAGCACATTTCGAATGCGGAGCAAACAAAAATCCCCGCAATCAAACTTGAAACTTCCATCCGACGATTACCATAACCGCCGAGTGCTCGAACAATGTCACATTGATTTAATTTAACACGAAAAGAAACTGACAAAAAGATGTTGAAGTAATGAGGGCGTGGTGCGCCTCCCTGCGGCACACCCGACGTATATTCTGGCCTTTATTGCTTTAAGCTTTGCATTATTTTGCTCTCGGCTCTCTGCAGTGTAAAGGAGAGCTTAATTGAGTTACACTTTGAGATGTCGACGCGACAATCTCATTATGTTGGGTTGTGACGATGGCTCACTTTGTCAAACGCCTCGGCTTCTTCCTTTGCTACTTAATTGGCGTAATTTAATTTGCGTTTTGTTTCTCGTTTTTATCCTTTGAATTTATTATTATGTGTAAAATTATAACGTTACTTAAGCAAATGGTTATAGACTGCTTGTTGTTTTACGTGAATTCTTTCTAAAAATAAATTTTAAAACTTAAATAAAATATATAGATAACATTTTAACAAGCAACTGACTGAGTGTTATAACCTTATAAGCATTCGAAGTAACCAATACATTCTTTATACTTCAAAAACCATCAATAATCCTACAAAAGATTCTTACGAAAAGCTGAAAAAAAGAAAATTAAAGATTCATTTGGGAAATGAAATGCTAATGGGATGATTTCATGTTTTAATCTCAACTCTGCCTTTACTTCGGAGCTTTAAGCCCGGTATTCTGCGAACCGTCGCGTACAAAATTGTTTTGCAATGTGATTAATATTATTTTATGAATAATTAAAAATTTCCAATTTTATTTGTTTTATGTAATACGTTATTATCAATTACTCAATGTGTATAGGTATTTTTTGATTTATTAATGTTTCGTTTTTAAAACGATTAGAAAGTTCGTTTTTTACGTACCTAAGTGTTTGTGAATTACCTACTTACTTACTTAAAACAAATTACATTTTCTAATAGTGAATCATTTTATTTCTACCAAGCAATGAAACAATCTGATGTATGGAAATAACATTTTAAATTCACCTAGACAAAGTAAAAAGCGGAATTGAAAACGACGAATGAATTTTGTCACAACACATTCGATAAAAAGGTATTTTCAATTTATCCGCATAATTTATAAGCCTTTCGCGTCGCGACTGTACTGAAATCCAACATCGTACCCTAACACTTAACTGTTTATATCAGAGTTAAAGCTATAGACACTGATTAATGCGATTTTAATCCTTCCATAAAACCCCTAAATCCGACCCGTTTTAATCGCCCCCCTCTACAAAACGTCACAACCACCATTACATTAATATTGAACTCTATCCCCATAACGTTGAAGTTCAATTTCCATAAATAATGAAGTAACGATCAAATGAAGTACCTGAAAGGATTTCTAACTTTTAAGGCGTCCAAGTTTGCGTTCAATCTCAAAAGGCTTAAGGTCGCGTTTTGAACTGTCAGAATGATAAATCTGCGGTAGCGATTAAAGCATTTTCGACCCTAAGCTTTGGCGTTTGAGTGCACATTTATGTGAGTCGAGTTCCCAAGAATCAATAACCAGTAAAGCCGAATGAATTTGTAGCTCGGTAGAGAAGGAGGGTAGGATGGAAATTGTATGGGTGTGAAAGAGACGGTATGATGTTAGTCGTTTTCGTGCGGAATGGATTTAGGGATCTGTAGCAGATGAGGCTTGCACCTGATCTTGATTTTATTTTTCAATTATGCTAGTCTTTTGAAAGGGTAATTTTATTTCAGTACAATTTAAACAGATGGAGTTTTATTTCTGCATAATATATTTGAATGATGACGAATGAATATGAATGAATAAAAATAAATTAATTTTGCCGTGTAGAAATTTGAGCTTTTTACTTTTATTTTCTGCATTAGGTATTTTGTAAAATTGCAATACCTTGCAGATGGAAGTTTGTTATAATATTTCATAGATTTCCACATTTATTATTCTTCTTAATAAAAGCTCCTTTTAAAACATACTAGGATATAAAAATTTTCACAAAAAATACAGATAAAAAATATTCCCAAACCAACCAGTCCATCCCTTTCCGGAAGTGAGCTGTGAGAGCTCAAAGATGGCGGTCGGAAGTGGGCGGGGCCTGTTGATTTATAGTGGGCTATGGAGGGGTTGCCGTTAACTACACGTTATAAGTTAGTATAATTGTAGACTTTGATTAAACCTAGTTTAATCCTATGCTATTGTTAATCTATTTATGATAGTGCGATTAATTGCTTCTTCGTTTATTATGGTATGGAATGGGATAAGGTTTTATGAAATAAGATATCGTAGCGACATTTTAAATTTACAAATATGTAATAACTATAGCTTTCCGCCCGCGGCTTCGCCCGCGTTTTTAAAGAAACACCTGCATAGTTCCCGTTCCCGTGGGATTTCAAAGTTATCCTCTACCTATATGTGTGCTAAATTTCATTGTAATCGGTTCAGTAGAATTTGCGTGAAAGAGTAACAAACACAGACACACATCCTCACAAACTTTCGCATTTATAATATTAGTAGGATATAAATGGTTATTAGTACTAGATAATATAAACTAACTAGCGACCCGCCCCGGCTTCGCTCGGGTGCAATGGCGGCCGGCCGGTACCGCCTCAAACGCTACGTCCCGCAATTTTTAAATCTGTAATATCTTCGAAAATATTTACTTAAATCATACGGTATAAAGGGCCATATAGATCTATATTAAATGAACAATGTATTCAAGGTATTTAATTGGTTAAGGATTAATGCTGTATTTATTAAAATCGCTTCGAAAATTATCCATTATTTGTCGTAAAAAGTAAATGACAAAAAAAAGTTATTGTGGGTTATCCATAAGAGATAGACATATACCATCGCGGACTTTTCTGTAGACCTTTTCAATGTGTACAATACTTAGTACATTATTTTGATAAAACTCGTAGGGTTCAGCCTGCGTTTGCAATATAAGCGGAAAAAATGTAATTATTTACGACATCACATTAGAAAACTCAAAAATAACAGTACTTCTCCACTATTTAATGGATGTTATTATACATATAAACCTTCCTCTTGAATCACTCTATCTATTAAAAAAAACCGCATCAAAATCCGTTGCGTAGTTTCAAAGATTTAAGCGTACAAAGGGACATAGGGATATAGGGACATAGGGACAGGGAAAGCGACTTTGTTTTATACTATGTAGTGATGTAAACCTACCTGTAGAATTATTATGCATCGACATTTCAAAATATTGGGAAGTACCTACCTAATATTATTTTAAAAGTCATGTGAATGTAAATGTTTCTTATTTGATACCATGAACTCATTTGTAGGTACCTAATTGATTCAGCAGCTGAAGCGTAAAAACAAAAATAAACAAACTTTATGTCCTGTTTATAATTATTACTTAATAATTATTAATTACGTATGCACCCATTAGCCCGGACAAACAAAAAAACATTTTGTTTTCATCGCTTAAATAATTAGGTAGGTATGCGAGAAATGCAGAAATCACTCAATCATCAAATATTAAATGAACAGACAGTACTTAGTACTTACTACTTACTATAATTTTATTTCCAAGTAGGTAGGTATGTAGGTAGATAAAAATGTACCTAAATATAAAAGTACATATGTATATACAAACTGTCTCAAACAACGACATCGATCGAAGTTCACTAGACAGTGCCTACAGTTTCAGGGCAATAAAATTAAATAAAAGCCTCCGTCCCTTCGTAACCTTACAGGGGTGACATGCTAGAACGAAAGGTTGTGTTAAGTGACAAAAGGTTTTGCTGGTAAATAAATATGGTTTTTAAAAGCTATATAGAATAATAATTATTCTACAATTATTGTAGAGCTGTTTACCTATTTATTGCAGTTTTTTTTCTGTTTGTTCCAGACTTTTGTTTAGTATTATCGATGTTATCGAATTGCGTGATTAAATTGGTAAAGAATTTGAGATTTTAAAAAGGATATAAAATCAAATACCTATACCTACCATTTGAAATGTAACATATCTAGCTCTATAGTTTTTGAAGTAAATCATAATATTTAATATCCAATAAACAAATCAATTTTTTTTAGTATTATGTATTGACTTAAATAAATTCCATAAATAGAAAACATTGTACATATTACCTATATATAGAAATAATTTTTGTTACTTACGGTAACGTGTTCTTCATCTCAATAGTAAAGATACCATATAAAATGAAGGGTCGGGAGACTTTATTTTAGCTCCTACGTGACTATAATAATTTACGAACCGTAGGTTTTACGAGAAAGGAGAACTTAGTGCTTTCAGTGCTATTTTGAGTGTCTTAGATTTGTAACTAGTTTTTTTAATGAATTTAAATGGGGTAGGTGTGATTGAATGAATATTATTTTCATTCATTTTCTGAAAAAAAGTATATTTATAGTTGTCTTAGATAGTAGCGTATCGCTCGTTTTTTTCCCAGACAGACATTCCAATTTATCTTTTTCACGCCTAAACCACCGAACCGATTTTGATGAAATTTTGTTCAAAGATAGTTTGAGACCTGATATAGGAAATAAGAGTCATTTTCCCCATAGGTATATCTATTAGGAACGAGAAACATGCGGGTTTTCCTTTGCTAAATAGGTAAGCTGGTAAACACATGAAATTTCATAAATTTATCCTTTCCCAAGAGCATATGGCAACTGACAATTTAAAACGAGACTTTTATTTAAAAAGACGTGTGGCATTCGGGGACTGCCGCGGTAAAGCTATTGCATGCTATGCCTTCAAGCCACACCTCCGCGCCCGTCCCCGTGGGGAGCGTGAGGTTTTTTCGTTACGGAATTTCTGGATTCGGTCCCCGCGCTCAAGGCCCGCGATAGAAGCTATGCAATAGCTTAATAAGAATATTTAAGGTAAAATAATATCCCAGGAATGGTCCTACCATATTATGGCAACTGACTAAACCAATTTTATTTAAATGAACAGATAAAATACAATATATTTGTCCGCAGCGGTACAAAACGAGCGTCAACCCAGAAACACGGCAACCATCAGACCTGAAGCCCTACGGGATATGGACCAAGAGAGAGCCCTCAGAGAAGCGGCGGTTGCTGTAGGAGTGTTCGGGTAAGTTACTAAATGAAAAATAAATTTAAGTTACTGATAAATATTATAGATAGTTAGATTGATAGATAAAATAATGGACTCATTAAACCATCGAAAAATAATTCTTACCTACCTACGTTTAACTATTAATGCTCTGGTAGATACAGTTTACAATTTTTAAACAGTTTATAATGTAATATAATTTATAATGTAATTTTAATTGATTACGATCTGGAAATGTTGAAGCCATCTAAAATCGACTAAACGAACCTATACTTGCTTATTTGTAACTGCATTTTCTATACACAATATAAAACATTACAGAAACGTAGCAAACTAACCTCTTTATTTCTGTAGGTACATATGCACCACAAAACATTGAAATATCTAAACAATATCTAAAAAACTACATATTTTGTTATTCACACATTCTCCAAAGGACGATACACATTCGCGCGAGTGACTGCACTTTGACTCTTCTATCGGAAAGCCTTTGAAATACTTTGTTCACTGTATGCTGTGGAATATGGAAACTGTCGTGTTGTGAATAAATGTCTTTTGAGTGTTATAATGATATATTATGTAGAATTATCAAAGAATTATATGTAGAATTATCACAGAATTATAGAACATGGATATGGGTTTTATGAGGGTCTAAAATTGTGTAGGTATAATGTTAAATGTTTTACTTGTCACATTATTTATTAAGATTACATATTTTATAACCTTACTAGCTTTCCGCTCACGGCTTCGCCCACATTTTCAAAGAAAACCCCGCATAGTTCCTGTTCCCGTCGGATTTCCGGAATAAAACCTTAGGTACCTATGTGTTAATCCAAGTTACCCTCTATATGTATGCTAAATTTCATTGTAATTAGTATTTGCGTGAAAGAGTAACAAACATACACATCACATAAATCCAGCCTCACAAACTTGCGCATTTATAACATTAGTAGGGTTAAGTAGGATAATAGGTACAACATTCCAAAAATAGATATCATCAAATACACAGTACCTAATTATCTTTGCATTTTGAATGACTAATAAAAATAAAGAGACAGACAAAATTTAAGCTTTAGCTTATGAAATAACGTCTCTTTTTAGGTAGGTTAGAGGTTATATCTAGGTATCATGTCTTACAGTAGGTACCCAGCAGGTAGCATATTTCCAAATTTTAGGTTATAACAATTTTTTTTAATAATTTCAAATCAGCAAGAAATCCACTGTTAAACCTAGAAATATTTACCGCTTCACATAATCTTACCTTGACCAGACCAACCTTTCTTCTATCAACCAATCCTATTTCCATCCATTCCATACAATAGTACCTAGTCATACCTAAATATAATTCTCAATACACACTGAGAAAACGTAACGGCTATAAATAGACAAGTTGCTGCTATTTACAACCGAGTAACTTGCTTCGGAGGGAGCCTGCAAAGTTTGTTGCTAAAATTATACAAGTCAACTTTGTTAACGTATGTTGGTAATATAAACCCACTAAAGTGGTAAAAAAATACGTATTAAAGGTTTGTTGCGTTTAACCTATTCACTCAGTAAACATAACAAACCTATTTACTATATTGAATCGTGTTACTCTGTTAATAATACCCAACGTGCTCTGCTGTTTTTAGCAAAGTAACTCAGTGAATTCAAATATTTTGCTTCGTAAAACTAGCTAAGTAACACGATAATGTTAATCATATTTACTGGGTAGGGACAGCCAATCTACTTTGTTACTTCTACTCAATTAAAAATTTGTATACGTAGCCAAGTTACTGGGTACTGTCAATCGTGTACATTGGGTAACTATAACTAAATACATATACTCTTTCTAGTCAATTAAGATTGGTATATTTAGCCAAGTTACTTTGTATTCTTAGACGGGTTAATTAGGTAACCATAGTTAAAATACTTTGTTGCAAGTACTAATTCAAATGACACATATTAAGCTATATATTTTCAGTATAAGCTGACCTGTAAATGTTCGTAAAACCTATACAAGGTGTAACAGAAAGGGGATATACATTATACACATACGAACAGGGCGTGATGTACTGATGAAACTGAACAACTTTTCCCAAGGAAAATGGGTCGAAAGATGAAAAAAAAACCCTCCATTGTTTTCATTATTTTCATCTTACCTCTCCATTATTTTCATCTTTTGACCTTATGTTCTTTGGGAAAAGTTGTTCAGTTTCATCAGTACATCACGCCCTGCTTAGATGTGTACCCCTTTCTGTTACACCCTATATACAATGTGAGGTCAGCTCATACTGAAAATATTTACCTAGTTCAATATGTTGTAATTTGTACCATTATTAGTGCAGAGGGCAAAATTTTGGCATGTCGGAAAAAAAGCCAATGAAACGTTCATGTAAGAAAACAACACTCATTTTGCCGACACACCAAAAACTTAGAGGAAACTGAAAGAAAATTATGCACATTAATGAAATTAGCTTTATTCAGTACACGATACAATCATTTCAAGTAACATACTACTTACACTTAAATACTACTACTTTTAAAAATAGTACACAATTCTTAATGTCAAGAAACGATACTGGTGTTCTGTGTTTTAATTTGCACAATAACAGGATGAAATATAAATCATGAGCAAACTTTTAAGGAATGACTCAGACTACGAAGTACAAACCTGAACACTTATATTAGGTATAGGACCAAATCCAACATCGTAAAAGAAATACCTATCAACTGTTTCATATACAAAAGTGGAATTATCTACTATGCCAAAATCTACGGAACAGCTGATTTTATTTCACGATGTTGGAGTTTGTTCTCTAATGAAAGTGGTTTAGGTTTGTTTACATAAAAAACAAACAACCATTATGGGAATGTAAGCAAGTTACTACACCTAAATTGTACTTATATGTATTTGATAAGTCAAAAGTTTAGGCAAAAACTATAGAATAAGCTAGGAGAATAAGTAATCGTTTTGATCTAATAATTTGATTACAACCCAACAAGTAAAACCGTCATTTTTTTAAACATTTAATCTAATTGAAACATAATTCACATTCGTCGTCGGGAAAATGATCATAAATGCTAAAACTTAAACATTTTTTGCACCAAAAAAAAATAAAGTACAATAAGCTCTTTACATATTGTTCGTTTTCTATTATAAAATGTTCTGGTTGAACCTCGTTACAAAATGTGAAAAAACCACACCCAAAACACTTTTTAGATAAAATGAAATGTGTCTTCACCCAAGGCCATTTTAAGTATTCCAGCAACTGGAAATGATTTTTATCCAAAAAATTGTCAACATCTAGGATTATAGACATGTTTGATGTGTAGATATTATATCCGAACTATATCGTATCTTATGTAATTTACATATGAAAGTAATAGGTATATGACAATAGGTATCTTGCTTGATCAGAAGTAACTTACTAATTCAAATATTTTTGGCTTGATTGTGGGGAAGCTTTCAGTGATTTCGGTATATTGTCCTTTGGTTTTCAAAATCTTTTTCTAGCTGTAAACAAATTAAAAAAAATTAAGTACTTATACAAAAGTAATTAAACTAAAGCAGACAATAAATTCAAAAAAACTGAACTCACCAGAAGATATCCTTTGGGTTTTTTAAGATCCGCATATTCATTGTATTGAGGTATTATACCGTATTGGAGCTATGGTTAACTCTTTTGCAGGAATTAGCCTCGTCTCTGTAGTTTCTTGCCACTTTAGTTCTACGGCTGTCCATGGCTCAGAGGAGTTTTTGAGCCATAATAGTTTGTCTTCTGCATCTTGCTCTTCTATTATAGTTTGATGAATCAAAATGATGATGAAAAGTTATTGATTTTAATGTAAATTTGAATCTGCCTTGTAGGTGCTGAGGCGGCGCCGCGGCCGGCGCTTCAACAGACACGTTCGTCACTCGACTATGATTTGATAGAAATGGCTGACTTTGCGGGCTACGCAGCCAATTCCTTGTTTAATTTTTATCAAGTTACTCGGTCAAAAATAGTATTCGCTCCATTGTTAATTGCCGAGCTGTGCTTATCTACCAATAGATAAGTTACTTGTTTGTTTTTAAGTAAGAAACACGGTTATATGTATCATAGCAAGTTATTTAATTTTAGCCAAATAATATTATGTCTAAATTTAAATGTACTTGTCATTGTACTTGTTACTTGTCATTCAATGATAATGTGAGCTTGTTTATTTTTAACCGAACTCTGTGTAAATAGTAACCAACTATGGTTAAGTCTAAAATTAAATAACTTACTTATCATTAAATAATAACGTAAGCTTGTCTATTTTGAACCTAATTCGGTAAAGGTAATATTGACCGAGTCTTTAATTTTGAAATAAATAAGTACTTTTTTAATAATAGCCAAGAATATTTAGCAATACTTGCTTGTATAATACTTACTAGCAAAGCTTTAATACACATTTTAAATACGACTTGATTGAATGCAGCAGAATAATTTTTAACCGAGCTAAATTGGTACTTTGCTAAAGCAAAATTTTCTCAGTGCATATTTAGAATATCTCCATCTATTAATAGATAATGTCACTTATAGCGTCACAGCATAAATAACTGTTCCTTTTATAACCAGACTGTACATATTAGTATATAGTTGGCTGACGTCAAATCATTGAGACGTAAATCAACTTTCAAAGTGATCAAGGGTCGGGATTCAGGGACGGGTGACTGGCGTCTGGTTCCGTTAACTCCTATCTAATGGTTGGATATAATCGATAATATAAGGCTTTCTTGTTAGTAATTGTGTTTATTTAAATTTACATGGTGATTGAAAATTTGTCTTTTCAATCACCACGTAAATTTAAAAAAAATAGCTGTTCATTCATTTCTCTACATCAAATTGATATCCGACAAAACTGTCTCCATCCAACAAATTGAATCCAAATCCGTTGCCCTTTGACCCAAGCCATTCGCAAAGAAAACACTCCCATGCAAATCAAATACGATTCAATACAATCACATTTGGCAGTCAAATCTCGCAATCGAGAGAGTGCACAACGTTGTAGTGGTAAATCATAGGAGGAGTATGCTAATGTAATATTTGCAAACGGTATGGGAATTTTATGGGGTCGCCAGGGCGTAATGTGTTTGCACGGGAGCGTTATGATTGTATTGGTTTAATGCTTTTTAAAGGTTTCAATTTGACACGGATATTGTCGCTTGTGTTTAAAATACGTGTAATAAAATAATATTTTCAAAATGAGGAACTGTTAGGTCAGTTTGTAGAGGTCAGAGTGTAATAAAGGAATTAAGGCAGTTATTTAATTTAAAAGTACAATTACTTTCAGTGGTACCTAAATGGCCTAATAGTAAGATAGGTTTATTCTAATACCTACTAATGATTTAGTGCGTTATTTTTTGAAGTGAAACTTTTTTATCGGGGTTGGAAAAAAATGTAGTGTCACATTTTTTCGTTACGTGTGACATTTTTCCGTTACGCGCCATCTTTTTCTTATCCCTACCACGCGTGATTCGACGTGTTTCTGTAATGTTGCATATAAAAAATTATTTTTTGAAAAATAAGGTCATAAAGAAGTTTCACTTCTTACGTGTGTACCTACTGTGTAAACTAGTACACGCACACTTTTTTTTTAAACTAACCAATAATGTGCTGATATTACTTATATTAATATTATCCCAACACCAGACCACCTGTATCACTCGCAATGGCGCTATCTCCCGCCCGCTACCCGCTGCTGTCGCCGCACTACGCGCCGCTGCCGCCGCAGCCGCTACCAGACTCTTCGCACGACCACCACGAGAACACACAGTCTGATAGTGATGGTAAGTGCTAGCTAATACCAGACCAGCTGTGTAGCTATGGGAATAGGCAGTCTGATACAGGCGCGGTCCCAGCCTGACATTTGGGGGGGGGGGGTCACGCGGCTGGAAAGGTATGCAACCCCCCCCCCCCCAAACCATTTAAGTTTATGTTGCAAATTTTTCGCAAATTTCGACATTAAGTGATTAAAAACAGGTTTAAACGGAACTCCGATTCGCACTTGACTAGTTCTTTTTATATTTTGTACAGTATAAGAATTTTTTTCTATTTTATCGAGTACGATTTTGGGGGGGGTCATGTCCCCCGTGACCACCCCCCTGGGACCGCGCCTGGTCTGATAGCGATGGTAAGTGTTAGCTAACATCAGACCTCCTGTGCAGCTTTGAGAACATGCAGTTTGATAGCGATGGTAAGTTGTAGCTAACATTGTGGTTAATATCGGAATAACACCAGACCATTAGTTTGGCTACCAATGTTAATATGGCCGCCATCACTAACAGAACATGCAATCTGATAATGATGGTGAGTGTTAACATCGCTATATAACACCAGACCATCTATAGCTGTCGACCTGTGTAGCTATGAGAACATACAGTCTGCAATATTTGGATATATTTTTGCTTTAAAATAAAATATAAGTATTAAGAGAAAAACTCTCTAATATGTATAATAATGCAATTTGTTTTTAGATGACAGCATCGACGTAACAAATGAAGAAGATTCGACTTCATATTCACCACCAAATGTCACCAGCTACCCTCAAAACTGCATGCCATATGGGTAAGGAAAATTATCCTAATATTACAATATAACAAATTACAAAACTATATTTATTTTCATAATATCAAATCTGTAATATCTATACTATTTGTACATCAAAAAATATAACTAAGGCAAGACTAGTAGCGACATCTAGTAGTATGATCCAAATGTAATGTAAAGGTATATTTACATAGTACCAACGAATTTTTTTTAGATTTTTGAGCGTGATAGTGAGTCTTGAGCACAGAATATATAATAATACTACTTTTGAGGTCTAGTTGATTATTGTACGTCAATGATATAAACATTTTGATGTTGTTTTAAAATGAAACGACGATTTCGAACAGCTTTTTAATATTTCTTTATAACTTAGTTACATTCATTACACGATACATCGTCACACAGTACATTGCAAGAGAGCGAGCGAGTGAACATAGGAACGAATGAATAAAACATACTTCAAACTAATACAGACTAATAAGTTTATAATACAGACAATATAAACATTGTCATATTACATAACACATTTAATACAAAATGAGTTTTGCATTTTGAGCATAATGCATGAGTTTGCAGAGTTTTGTCTCGGACAATTTTTGAGTACTTTGGTATAATAATTGTGAGTTTGGTTATTTATTGTGCATCAAACCTATTTCGTACATAGTAAACTCTGCCAAACGCGTAGGCAGAGGTTTGCCTGGGACACTTTTTGAACATAATTTTGAGTTTATTGTTTAACTAGCCTACCTAACCTACCTACCTAATAAATTATATACTAAAACCTTCCTCTTGAATAACTTTATCTATTAAAAAAAACCGCATCAAAATCCGTTGCGTAGTTTTAAAGATTTAAGCATACAAAGGGACGTAGGGACAGAGAAAGCGACTTTATTTTATACTATGTAGTGAAGTAATACATTATTATTATAAAATAATTATTTTATTACAGGCCTCTAGGAGTAGAAAGCGCGGCAGAAACAGCGGCTCGACTTTTGTTCATGGCTGTCAAATGGGCTAAGAATTTGCCTTCCTTCGCTAGTCTAGCTTTTAGAGATCAGGTAAGGCATTATTTTTTAGGTTTTTAGTCAATCCAATTTTTAATTAAAAATAATGACATTCTATTTGTCGTTTAATTAATTCCCCATAGGCGATAACCATATCAGCTGTTAAACATTTTTTCTACCACTTTCTACTATACTTACATAAAATAAATTATGATTTTTAAACTACCCTCGCAAGAATTTTTTGTTAGAAATAAAAAAAAAACACTATTGTTACAGGTAATATTACTAGAAGAAGCGTGGTCGGAGTTATTTCTCTTGAACGCGATACAATGGTGCCTGCCTTTAGATGCCGCTTGTACCGCACTTTTTGGCAACGAACAAACTGATCAAGGTATTGTGTTATAATATTACTAGCTTTCCCGGGATAAAACCTGTCCTATGTCACGGGGTAAAAAGTAGCCTATGTCCTTTCTCGGGTATCAAAATATCTCTATTCCAAATTTCATGCAAATTGGTTCAGTAGTTAAGGCGTGAAAGAGTAACAGACAGACAGACAGAGTTACTTTCGCATTTATAATATTAGTATGTATTGTCATATGTACTAAAATAACATTATAAATTACAGAAAACGGCACTAGTTCAGCCACGTTGCGTCGCTTGCGCGAAGTACTGTCTCGGTATCGCGCTGTACTAGTCGATCCGGCTGAGTTCGCTTGTATGAAGGCGATTGTGCTTTTTAAGTCTGGTGAGTTTTATTGTATTGAAAAAATATAAGTTTAAAAAGTTTTTAGAACGATAAATATAGTACACATTTATTTTTCGATCAATTTGCCATTAGCATTTATTGCAATGAAATTTTTTATTTTCAAAATTAATAATAAGTAGGTTAGACAGTTCTGAATATTTATTTTCCACAGTTATCTTAACTTACCTTTCCTTTGCAAGGGAAATACAAGAATAATCTATTTATTAACGGACCTCAAAAAAATTCTAAATTCATATTTTATATGAAAGATTTCCGTGTGTAATTATTTAAATTTTAAACGGTTTTAGATTTTTGTAAAAAAATAATATAATTATGTTTTTTTATCCACAGAAACCCGCGGTCTCAAAGACCCGCTCCAAATCGAGAATTTACAAGACCAAGCACAAGTAATGCTAATGTCCCACTCTAGAACTGCCCACGCGGCAGCGCCCGCTAGATTCGGCAGATTATTATTATTATTGCCCCTATTAAGATCTGTGCCCCCGGGGCAGTTAGAACGGGAATTCTTTGCAAGAACTATAGGTCACACTCCTATGGAAAAAGTGTTGGCTGATATGTATAAGAATTAAAGCTATTTCGGAAGATAAAGCAGTATTTGTGTATAGCTTATTATTGCCCCTATTTCGAAGTGTGCCCCTGAGGCAGTTGGAATATTTGCTAGAATAAATTACACCTTAGGCACGCGGCTGTTCCAGCGACATTGAAAAAAACACCTCACGTAATATATGGACGCCCCCTTAGACGTAAGCTGATAGAAATATGGTTTTTGAAATGTAAAATATGTACTAGTATGCTACGTAGGTATATTGAAAATGAAAAAAAACACAATAGGTATAATACGATTGTTAAAAATCAGGCGTTGGGAGTAACCAATATAATATTATAAAGAACGCACTATGTAGGTACTTAATTGTAAAAATGCATCGTATAATATATTATACCTATTGCATATGCTTATTGTTAATTCATGTAGTTTTACTAAACGTAAACTAGTCATTTTATAGTAAGTATATTATAATTAAAACTTGTATATAAATGCATTATTTTATTTTATTTATAGCGTGTAAGTTGTAAAACAATTAAACGAATTAAAGGCCTCTTAAATTTAAGTTTGTACAAATATATAGTATTATTTTAATGTAAGATATATTATCTGCTAGTTACATTAAAAATTGGAATGTTTCCACTTACAAAATTGTATGCTTCTCTAATAATATTAACTACTTATTGTAATGAAACCTACTTTTATATTTAATTAAATAAAAAAAAATTGAGAGAACGTTTCAAGGGACACCCGGGTGGAACGAAGTTACAAAGAACGAAGTTACAGTGGAATTGTTTGCTTTTTATCAACTAGCAAAAAGTGCCGTTCCAACTTTAGGAACTTCGTTCCAATTAAAAACAACTTAAACTTTAAAATCTTTACGTAGGTATTTCAGAAATATGAAATTAGTTCATGTACAATTTGAATGTACCTATATTATGTGTAATATAAGTTTTTTGTAGGAAAATTACTTAGATTGTAAAGGCTTCAATCTAATGCAGTGCAAAATATATGTAAGGGCATAGGTAACTTATAAAAGTAGACACTGACATTCCAGTTATATTCAATTTATTTATAAAATTGTAATTTTTACTTATAACATTTTTCTTGTAAATACACTATATTGATGTATGTGATGCACTGTATGTAAATATAACAATGTAACTAGAATAATAATATTTGTAAAAAGCTTCATGTTCCTCTTTGAAAAGTCAATGATTACTTATAAAATAGTTTTTCATATATAAGCGCTGAATCTACCAAATAATTACTTGTCTAATGTATTTAATTCAATGTAATAAATGTGATGTTTAAATATTGTGTTTTATTTTTATCCCTTATTTTAATTAAGCGCCATCTATTATTCGGTATTAAAAAAAATACTGTATGACCATTGAGATAATATTAATAATGGAGCAGACACCACGAACAAAATCTGTGCGCCAAGATGGCGGCGCGGGGCGCGCGAATGACGGCTAGACAGTCATAGATTATGCGATGTCACTGACTCACCGCTATAGAGGCGACACTTTGTTTCTTTCTGTTTATTTTATTGGGTGCCACTCCTTACATGCACGTTGACTTGAAATTTTCTTTGTACTTACTTAATATTTATTTTAGATATAAACTGACTTTACTACGCGGGGCTAACAATATCTGGCATATAATATAGGATGAGGAGGTTCAATATGGGCTATGGGAAGTTTCATTCCTTACAAATTGAGCCTTTTTTAGAAAAAAAAATAAAAGCCGTGTAAAAATTGTGTTTATTTATATTTAGTTCATCATCCTCAGAACATGTTCCCGGCTCAGAAATTGCTTGTATTGTTCCAGTACTATTGTAGCACACCTTCGGCTAAAATAAATATAATAATTATAATGTTAGTGATGGCTAAAATAATATTTTATTTGTTATACAAATCCGTAAAATTTTATTATTATTACTAACATCAATACAAGGAACAGCAGACTTCTTTAGAATACGCCTTCCCGCTTTTGTGGTATATTTATCCTCATCGCGAAAATGCAATGAACAGACGCTAGTTCTATCGGATGGTAACCAGGTTTCTTCACTGCGGTTGTTTTGGACAAATTTTACCCATTTTTCCCTTTCTTCACGACCCAGACATGGAAACCTTGAATAGAAAAAATATTAATCTCTGAACTAGCGGTCCGCCCCGGCTTCGCCCGTGGTACATATTTCGCAATAAAAAGTAGCCTATGTTTTTTCTCAGGGTCTAAAGATTGTCTGTGCCAAATTTCATCAAAATCGGTCCAATAGTTTATGAGCCTATTTATTACCTACAATCAAACAAACAAACAAAGTTTTCCTCTTTATAATATTAGTGCAGATAAATAAATAATAATTCAATTATACGTTCAAGTCAGTAGCTTATACAATATCAATTAAAATTGATTAAAATCAATTAACAAAAAAAAAATTGGTGATTAAGTAATTGATTTTCATATTTCATGATTTCACCTTTTTTCAATTAACAACCAGTCTATGCTTTTCTAAATATGTAAAATTATTATTTTATACTATAAAAATATACGCCAGCAAATATTACTAACAACACTTATTTCATGCCCAATGTCATATCTTAAATTTTTAATCTATGACAAATGACGCAAAATGTCGCCCGCCAAAAATTTTGTTCTAACTAAGTTTTAAAAATTATTATCTAATTACTTACTGATTGAAAAGTTATTCCTTTGCACTTTTCCGTATTATTTGTATTATTTGTGCAATATCGTAAAACACACGTAGGCATATTTGATGCGTTTCACTTTAAAACAAATAAAAAATGAGCGTGACGTTCGCGCCAATGAGCGAGCAAGCGACTGAGTGCAGTTACGCCACATGACGTATGTTGAGTGCATGAGTGGAACATAAGTGGTGTAGGCGGTATCGACTCCATATTAATATTATCTCAATGTGTATGACATGATACTTTAAAGAAAGTTCTTAAATTATTCAAAAGATGGCGCTTTCATAATATTTTTATGTTCAACTTTATGTATTGAAATACATACTAATTATTAATTATAACATAGTTTAATATTTAAAATTATTTTGGGTGTCGAAATAATATTATATTTTATTCACACTTTTAAAGCAACGTCAGTAAATTAATGTAAAAAATGCTATATAAACGTCTGTGTCAACATCCCTGCGTGCGACAAGGCAAGGCCTTCAAACAAACAAATGATTATTATTTCCGCAGTTAAATTGCAAAATTAATTTTATAGCAATAGTGAGATAAACTAGCTCTTTTGAGATTAAACATGAATCAAGTTGATTCATTTCTTTTATTTAAGGCAGTTTGTAATATATTTAACTGTGATATTAATTAACGACTGCATGACTAGTTACGAATTCTGAAAATTTACGTTTGCCCGCCAATTAGGTATTAGCACAGTTCTAGTGGTGGGCCTGGAAACGGGCATCTGCTGGGCGGGACACGCGGTAGAGTCGTAACCGTTCCCGCAGTTCCGTCCAAAGCAGCGCGATGGAACAGAGTGGGGTTTTAGTCGGTAGAAATCCGACATAACCACGGCTCCATCCCCGGGAGCCGGGGGTATCTAAGAAGATTTCCCCACTATAAAAAAAAAAAAAAGGTATTAGCACAGACTAATAATAATATACTACGTATACAAGTATTAGCTAACTAAAAGTAAAATAATACCATAGTAATACATATTACATTCTTTTTTTGAATGGCAGTGTTAGTTTTTTTAACACAGTCAATTTATAAAATATCTAAACATGATGTTTAGAAACAGATGTTTTTGGTTCAAACATCAACATAGGTATTTTACCTACAAATCAAGAAGCTTCCGTACAAACCACAGTACAAACGTACATAATAAGTATTCACTGATTCTCAAAATGTAACTTTGTGAACTTTTGACCTTTATGATATTTTTTTATTTATTTAAATTACTGCGGACGCGAATTTTATTCTACTGAATATTTTAATGGTTTGTGAAGTTTACTCTGTTATAGTATTAATATTTCGTAATTTATTTAAATTAACTGAATACAATTCAGATTTTTCACTCTATTTTGTATGACAAGTAACTAGATAATAACAGACATTTCTACTACAAATTAATTACCTATTTATTATTTATCGTATCGAGATTCTAGTACAAGTGCCAATAAATTTATTTTATTTAGGGCCGATTTTTCAATGCTTGGATAAAACTTATTCATCGAATAACGTATTAAACTACCATTTCAAAAATGTATTCTAATTGTCCGTATAATATGACAGTTTACAGGTGTTTGACAGTTTACACGTGACATTTTAATATTATCGTGTAATACTTTATTGGGCGGATAAATTTTAACCAAGGATTGAAAAATCGGCCCTTAAAAAATATTAGTGTTCTGTGTTGCTACAGATAATTAATTTAATTTTACAATTCAATTGTTTTAATAATGATTATCTTATAATTATTATATTTCATAATTTTATAACGGGTACATTAGTAGGTATATTTTCAGATGAATAAGTAACGGTTTTAATGGGAAGGCCCGAACTTATAAATTATCAAGAATCATTGACCTGAGATAAAAATAATGTTTTGATATTTTTTTGAATGAGTTAATTTAGCTTTTTAATCAATAAAATTAACAAATTATATACACACTTAGACACTTAGGACCTGTGCTTAGGACAGTCATTATCATCATAATCCGTTGCGTTTTAATAGATCCAAACCTACATTTAGGGATGGACAGATAGCGGAAAGCGACTTTATTATTATTTTGTATAGGTATGTAACTACTAGGACGTATGATACAAAATAAATGAAAATGAAAAATTTGAAATGGGAAGAACATAATATCACAAATGCTTCAGACTTGATTGATACTTTAATAACACTATGAGTAAACCAAGGTGCACAATCATTATCTTTATTATTTTCCTGTTTTTGAGCAATCGTGTGACATCATTAGTTACTAAATATGTATAGGAAAGTCCCGGTTTGAATAATATTATGATGTATTGTGCTTATCTTTGTTCAATTATTTTTTATTCCTCGACACAACATCAACAATAATCAATTACTTAACAATAAAATATGATTAAGTACTTACCTACTTAGTAGTAGTATTAGATTGTAATATGTAGTAGTACTAATATATTGGAATTATCCTTAACTTAAATTAAAATTACGTTTGGGACATGCGGCGTATAATTATGTATGGATTCTGAAGTAAATCCTAATTCCAGATAAACCGTGAATGTCATATTATGAATATGTTATTATTAATAGCTTTATTCAACCATTCCTCGAAATTTTGTCACTCGTATGACGAAACTACTGTTACGTCTATTTCTATCTATTTTTTTTCCTCATTATACAGCGCGAGCGTTTGCAGATAAGAATTTTTTATAGGAACCTATGTATGTACTTGTGTTTGTGTTATTTACCCTTGTGTAATATTTTGATTCAGTAATCGGTATAGCGAACAGACAGACATGTTATTCGTGTTAATACAACTGGATTAATAGTTAACAAAAATTCTAGACAAGAAAAGGGTTGACTCAACAGATAGGTAAGCTTAAATAATTTTACGAGGACTAGTAGCTTACCAATTTTTAAAATTATAAAGCATATCTAACAATGCCAATATTAAAGGTCTTCTACACCTACCTACAGCTTATTCATTCTATCTAACTATGATGTCATGTGGTTTACCAGGCCTAAAACCGTAATAAAATACTAATTAATAGTAAGTTAGAGTAACTACTACACAACTCGAAGACAGAAGGAAAATAATGGGTAAATCCATGCATTTTATCGTGGTCGAAAATGAGTGCAATACGGCTAATATAAAACAAATTTCTTATGAAATAACCTTTCCACCAGCCAGCGGCTTCTCCCGCGTAGTCAAAGAAAAACCGTTCGTTTTGAATTTCCGGGATAAAACCTATCCTATGTCCTTACTCGTCTTAAGCTATCTACGATTTTATTATATATGTATATAAATCAATGATATTTTATCTTCTTCTTATATATAAAAATGAATCGCAAAATGTGTTGGTAAGCGCATAACTCGAGAACGGCTGAACCGATTTCGATAATTCTTTTTTTATTATATTCCTTGAAGTACGAGGATGGTTTTTATGTAGAGAAAACTTAAATATGTACCACGGGCGAAGCCGGGGCGGACCGCTAGTTAAATATAATATCATTGATATAAATACTAACTTTGTCCTTAGTATGATCACCTAGTATCTTGTAAATAGTATTAAAATGTTAATTTTATATCAATGGAATTAGAGAATAGCTGATACCTATTGGCTATTTGTTGGCTAATGTAGGGTAATAAAGTCTAATATTGCACTGTCTACACAGCTTGTTTATATAAATTAATTATAAATAGAAAGTGGTCAAACCCACGCAAAAAAAACTGGTTGCATTCGAAATGAAAATATTATAGGGTTAAGTTAAGGTACTTTGATAAACTAAATCGTTGCTTTTTATACTTCAAATGGAATATAAGACTACTCTTCTATTAAAGATTGCTGTATTCCCCGGCTTTGCTTGCGTAATATATAATATTATATAGAATAAATAATCTTATAGGTACCTAGTAATATCAAACATGAACCATACATAGTAGGGAAAACCAATAGTTTTGCATTATGGAAAACAGTGTGCAGTAAATAATAATATTAGGTATATAATAGAGTCGGCTCGACTGTTGGTATGTAAACCTGCTGAAAACTGGCTGCTTCATTGATAGTATTGCAGCAGTGGAGTGCATTCCTAGCAGTCATAATACCTAAATTGTATTATTTTACTAACATAATTTTTAAGTTATTAATTGTTACTATCAATATGAGTCCTGATTACTTGAATAAATGAATAAATTATTATTAATTTATGCACGCAGCTGTCTGTGTGATAGATACGTTATAACGTCTGAACCGATTTGGATGAATTTTGACGATAAGATAGATTGTACCTTGGAGAATACCTTTTTCACGAAACAGAACATAAAGAGATTGAAATAGCAGAAAAATATGTAGGTAGGTACATTAGAGGACAGAAACTGATAATTTGCCTCTTAACCATATCTATAAGTATACAAGAAAAAAAATACACCAATCACTTACAGTGTAAAGGGTGGACAATAGACATTAGACATACAATCAAACAAAAACTCAGAACAATGATGTAGTTAGGTAAATAGTATAAAAATATAAAAAAATATATCCTGTGTCTATCATTTAGTTACAAGTCCAATAAATAAATGGGTGAAACATTAAAAAAAATATTGCAAAAAGGGAGTAAATATTCATGGGTGTTAAAATGAAACTATGAAAAATAATGTTTAAAAATATAATAATAAAAGTAAAAAAATCTTGACATAACACTTTTGCAGTGAGTATTCTGCTATCTACAAAATATATTATATTTTAATTAAATTTGAAATTGGCTGGCATAAATAGAGAACTTATTGCATAGAAAACTTATAAAAAGGACTTTCTTTACCTCTATCAAACTATTTCTTCTAGACAAACATGATTTAATAACTCGGGCCCCGGAATCACAGACACAATAGAAAATCTATTGTGGACCAATCGGGCCTCAATGGGTTAAGTGGAAAAAAATATCATGAATAATCACATATTTTGGTCCATTTCTATAATAATTATACTAAAACATATGTAAGGTCACTTTATTAGTATCACAAAACCAGCAGTTTCATAATATGTATTTTTTATTATTTAAATTTAGCACACATATAGAGAGTGACTTGGATTAACACATAAGCTAGGTTTTATCAGATATTAATCAGAATTGAATATTCTTTTCTTGACAATATATAGAATAAATTGTTGAAAATTTCATACACAAATATCAAGTAACTTAAATATAATCTAAGAATACTTAATCTAGGCAATCTAGGTCTTAGGACAATTAGATCATAGTAATCACAGAATGACCAGATCTTATATTTATTATTCCACTAAAAACTAGAACAATTCTGGAACTTGATAGAACCCACCAAAGGCAATGGTGTTAGTGGTCTTTTCAACGATTAAATAACAGAATGGTCGGTTTGCTTCAAAACGCAAGACACCAATACGATTGCTAAATTCAGCCGCAGTGGCTGCCGATGCAGTTGTTCCTTCCTCGGTTACCTCTATTTCTGCTTTATGCACCACTTTCTTGACAAAAGTGGGCACTCTAGTAATTTTAGGCAACCTAGCTTTAGTTTCATCAAACATATCGTGAATACCCATATCCTTTAGAGATTCAGTCAAATCAATGTTCGTTTCAATTTTAAATCTCGGAATAAATGCATCGACTTCATCTTCTGCATATTCTTCTTTTGCTATCTTCAATTCTGCAAACACTAAGTCGAGAGAGATGTTATTGAAATTATAGAACATCTCTGGAAGAGATACCCCTGGATAAGGGACCATTATTAACATGGACAGACGGTTCTCAGTTCCATATTGTATTTCTATCACTCTACCTTGTAAGGCTTCTATGTTAGCAAATGGGTAAGTATATCTATTGTACATCATGTTAACTTGACCTATTACTTCCCCAGCACTGTTATAAAAAGGCCGCTTCATTGTGAATGATGAATTGAATGGAAGAGTCCATTGTCCTTTAAAGTACAAAGCACTGGATAAAACCATGTGACTGTCCCTTAAGTCATTGCTGTCTATTAACTTCAAAATCCTGCCATGAGTGAAATTCGATATAACATCGTTAATAGTGTTGGATGTATGGTCCGGATCAGAGAAATTAAGTGGGATCAACGATGTTTCGTATTGTTTGGCTATTTCAATAAAATCTGATTCTGGCCGATTCGTCTGGTCGACGAACATCGAGTTCAATTTCTGCAATTCAACAGTTCTCGTTTTGACTTCTAGAAACTGTTGGATGTTTTGGAAATTATCACGAACTAATTGTCTATTTTTGGGTGCAATTCGTATGGCCTTGCATATTTCAGTCAGTGTGTTCACAGTTGCACCTTCAGCTATCACTGCAAGGACTGTCCATACAGTTATAGGCGATATAATTAAATTCGTACCTCGTTCTTGGGCTGCGGTAGTGTAGTACAATAGTTCAACTGAAAAATTGCCTATTCTTTCAGATAGTCCCAGATGTAAGTTCTTTTTATCAGGAATGACTGCATTTTGACCACTACACAAAGGTGCGAGCACACATAATAACACACTCACTAAAGCACGCATTTTTATTAGGTTCCTTCTGATAAAC
Organism: Colias eurytheme; assembly: GCF_061535395.1. Classification (NCBI taxonomy): domain Eukaryota; kingdom Metazoa; phylum Arthropoda; class Insecta; order Lepidoptera; family Pieridae; genus Colias; species Colias eurytheme. The sequence goes on from NC_143001.1 coordinate 6,099,897, forward strand.
TTATGAACTTATTATTATTTTATAAATGTAAAAAAACAACCTTACAGTTCGTACACCATTTTCCTACAAACAGCAAGTGACTCGTGTGTGCAGACAGAGTCAAATAATTAATCGTGTTGGGGAAAACCAATAATATTATAGATAGAACCGGTTTATATGTTACTCGTATAGTTTTATCGACATCATAGTAGTTTAGAATATAAAATTCAATCTAGTGCGCGAATTGAATTAGGCGAAATAGTCGTACTTATTATATTATATTTTAACATGTAACGTTAAATATTATTCATGTAAGTGAACAATTAATTAGACTATGTAATAGTTTAAATTTTATCCACTTATGATATTAATTCCAAGGAGGAAGCAGCAAAGTTATTTCAATGTCAAATGTCAATGTTCAATGTTGTTTATGTTTTTGTGAGCCGTGAGGTTTTGAGTGCCATCTATTAGCTGCTTGATTAATTTCCAAAGAACCATTCGGTCAATAACAATATTATTGTGCTTATCTCAGCTTATCTTGAATATGTTATCTAGTATGTCACATAGATGTCATTTAATACAATTACCTAAGTAGAAAAAAATGTTTTCTGAAAATTAGAACTACATATTATTTATTTTATTAATTACTAGCGGTCCGCCCCGGCTTCGCCCGTGGTACATATTTACGTTTTCTCTACATAAGAACCATCCTCGTACTTCAAGGAATATAATAAAAAAAGAATTATCGAAATCAGTTCAGCCGTTCTCAAGTTATGCGCTTACCAACACATTTTGGGATTCATTTTTATATTATAGATGAAATGTAAATATCCCAGTAATTTATTTCTTTCTATTTGGGATATTATATTATATATATAGGTATACAGATTACTAGGTAGGTATATAGCACTTAACTTTTTAACTAGCTGCACAAACAATAGTTATAATTTTATGTTAAATAATGTGTTAAATCTGATAAGTATTATAATTCGGCAGGACATACAGGAAACCAGAAGGAACGCTGAAATGAATCTTTACGTTATTGTGGTGTGTTGTTTATTCACATTTTGTAGAAGTGAAGAAGCCAAACTAAATTTCCTATCCGACAAAATTAATAACTTCACACTCGAGTTGTTATTCTTTACAAACAGTTCATCTAATGGGGCTAATTTAGTAATTTCTCCAGTGACGGTGTGGACGACTTTATTAGTTCTGGAGGCAGGGGCTACAGGCGACATTCAAAAACAAATAAGCGGCGCTATTCGCGTCCTGCCTAGCACCTTACGAAAAGGGAATTTGGCGAGTAATTTCAATGCTTTCATAAAAAATCACGAAATCCATTCACCGCATTTAGACCTACAAAAGGTGAGCGGAATATTCATTGACAAAAACAGACTGCCAGAAATGGAGTTCTTCCAAGAAGCATTAAAGTACAAAACCACATTTATACCTCTGGACGTATTGGATCCAGTCAAAATCAAAGATGACCTAAACAAGCTTCAGGCTCACTTCAATACATTAAAGCTGATCAACGATAATGATTTACACCTAGAGAATGACGTGATGCTACCTTACAGCGCGATGTATTTTAAAGGTTTGTGGACATATCATTTCGACACACATTTTACAACCAAAAAGCCGTTCTACGATGACAATGGAAATAAAATTGGGGAGGTCGACATGATGTACAATCGACATACATTTCCGAATGTTTATATTGATATATTACAAGCACATGCTGTCGAATTACCGTTCGCCAATGACAATAAATTGTCCATGATGGTGTTTTTGCCGTACGCGGGCGTGTCTTTGCACGACGCTTTTAAAAACTTTGCCAAAACATCGTTCAGTGAAGTTTTCGATGAATTTCGACAGACTGTGAGTGCTACAGAGAGCCTGAAAGAAATTCTTGTTGTTATGCCGAAGATACGCACAAGAACGCGCGTAAATTTGAAAAACACGCTTGAAAATATGGGCGTTTATGATTTATTTGATAGTGAGAGTTACATTTCATTGCCGAAAATGGCTAGAATGCCGATAAATGTAAAGAAATTCATTCATAAAGTAGAAATAGATCTTAATGAGGAAGGTGTTACTAAGTCTGAAGCAATGAATAGTGTGATTGGTACCCGAGTGGGTGGTCTCACCTTTATAGCTAACCGACCGTTCGTATATTTCGTAGTCGAGAAAATTACAAATACAATTTTGTTTTGTGGATTCTATGTAGTACCTACATGAGTTGGTTAAACGATTTAATATTTATTAATAATTTATAATATTAAATGTATAATCTTTTCATAAATTGTGTGGTTCAGAGAATCGTTTAAGATTACCTATTTTTTATACAATATGTAACTAACTCCTAAATAAAACCTTTACTTACCAAATTTTTTTGGATATTTATTTGTCTTTTGCCTAGTATTGTTTATACATATTTTTTTATCTGTTTTTCCTTATTTACATCTGTGTATTACATACAGACATACACATTACATAATATAGCGCCATCTATCAGAATTTATAGATTTCGGATTAAATTGACATATGCGCCATAAGATCTTCCCATTATAAATGCGGAAGTTTGTGGGGATTGATGGTTATTACCTTTCACGCAAATAAATATTACTCTATAATACCATAGACTAATTACTCAATTCTATTAGTCCATGATAATACTGAAAAGTTTCATCAAAATCCGTGCAGTAGTTTTTCGTGAGACTAACGAACATACAACATCCATCCTCACAAACGTTCTCATAAATATTAGTATGATATTAGCATTTGTCCTAGTCGTTTGGGTTGCCCGGCAGAGATCGCTGTCAGCGATAAGGCCGCCCTCTGTACATTGTTAAATAAGTTATTATATGTTTTAAATTGTCGGTGTACAATAAAGAATTTTTCATTCATTCATATTAGTATATATAACTCATTATTATAGGTAAGGATACGCATATTTTTAGGTTAAATAAAACCACCAATAACATTAAAAATTTATTTATCTAAAATCACTGTCTTTAATATATTTTTCTACATATTCCTCGTTCGATTCAACCAAAATCCTGCCTATAATTTTCATAAGTTTTGTCTTAAACTCTTGTGTATTAGTGAATTCTTCATACGATATATTATTTACATCCCTATCTATATAATACTGGAAAGTATTCCATAGCATTTCTTTTACTTTTATTATGTGTTCTGCTTGACTGAAAAAAAAATTAAATCATATAAAAACATTTAATTATTCATTAAAAAAATAATAATAATAAGCAACAAGGAGGATCTTTTAAATCCTTGAAACTTAATTTAAATTAAAATAATAATCATATACAATTTTTGTTTTTATTAAAAAGCGGGTAGTTCATAAAAATAGTTACCTAGCTGGCACTTGTATAGTAAGCCTGTGCCTTGGTAGATACAAATCTGTAACATCTTCACTGTTCTCTTTCTGTAAAATATGAATTGATTTGAAATTTGAAATGATATTGTTCATTTTGCGTAAGTATTAGGATTTTAATAAATACCATCAAAAATCCATACAAATATATATTATACTGTACATTGTAATTTTAAATGGTGTGGTACAATAAATGATTAAATAAATAATAAATAAATAAATTTGTTTCGTTAATTAGTATCATGAAGTGAAATGGAAAAGTTTAGTCATTTATAAAAATAAGCATATAATAAAATTTTGGGATAATATTAAGAAGTAGTATTAGATAGTTAGAATTTTAGAGTTAAAGAGTGAATAAATAGTGGTTGGATTATACAGGGTGACTGGTAATTCGACGTGATCCTTCAAAGGGGTTATACTAGAGGTCATTTGCAACAAATTAAGTCCAGTTAACCAGGGGTCAAAAATGGATGGTTATTGAGCTATGACGGATTTTGATATGAAAATTTTACCTTTACAATATCTCCCATACTAAACAACAGAGCGCAGCAGGGCGATATTAGCGAAGTTTTATACACCACAAGGGCTCGTCTTTCAGTCGAATGGTAACCGCCAAAGTAAGTCAGTAAGTGAGTGTGGTGCTTGCGTTTTGTTATACCGTAGTTTACGCTTTCACCGCCTATATGAGCTAGATCACCATTGCTGAAAAAGAATTCAATAATCGAAAATATTTAAAATGGAAACAAATTAAATCAATTCAAAAACATTGATATACTAGAAACAATTAGAAGCACAAAATTTCATCAAAAAATGAGTCGATCGATATATTCATTGAAATTTACACCCTATTTTGTAGTAGTAATGTTCAAAATCGATTGCATCGCTGATTATAAAACTCTGCTCGTATTAAGCGTGGGAAGAGTTTAGATGCGGACAATTTTTGAGCGTTCTTGTGAGTAGATGTTTATTGTTACGTCAATGTTCAAATCACTTATTTTTTTATGCTTACTAACACAAAGTATAAAGGCATAAAAAGCAAGCTGTTTGTGCCTTTCCATCTGTGTGTTTTTCTGCTTATCTACCATTTTATATTATACTAGCTGTGATCCGCGGTTTTACCCGCAGTGCTCCGCTCATGTTAGTCTTAGCGAGATAATATATAGCCCATAGCCTTCCTCGATGAATGGGCTATCTATCTAACACAGAAATAATTTTTCAAATCGGACCAGTAGTTTCCGAGATTAGCGCGTTCAAACAAAAAAAAAACAAACAAACTTTTCAGCTTTATAATATTAGTATAGATACCTATAATAAAGCTGAATAGCCAGTGTGTCATCACAGAACACGACTTAAGCGGCTGAACCGATTTTAATGATTTTTTTGTGTGTGCGATTCGAGAGTTCAGATTTACAAAGTTGTTTTTATGCGAGCGAATCCACGTGCAAAAGCTAGTTTTTTATTACCTCGTAAACAAACCAGCGGCAGTTTTCAATTTCCCCTTCATCTTTATTTGCCGTTTCGTCAACAGCAATGTATTTGTGCCGGACAACAAAATGGCCGCCGTGTACTCGTCTATATTCGAGAATTGATTTAGTGTCTGCGGGTCTGGGTTCGCTTCTAGGATGCCGCATTTTAGTATTTGTTCTAGGTGAAGGTTTGATAATGCTGAAAGAAATAAAACATGAAAAATAAGTGGAAAAAATTGTAAAATAATGTTCTAAGCAACTTTACAACCGATTTAAAAAAAGGTTATAATTCGGCTGTATTATTTTGATTACTACTATGGGCATAATTATATTTATTTGTTTTAATTTTAACCATCTCAAAATCAATAAACCAATATACTACCATATATCCATACATATATAAAACAATGCAACGACAAACAAAATGTGCCAAAATATACTACAAAACGTATGTTTTTATCACCATCCTAATCTATACTAATATTATAAAGAGGAAAGGTTTGTTTGTATGTATGTATGGTTTTCACGCAAACTTTAAAACTACTGGACCGATTTTGATGAAATTTGGCACTGATAATCTTTAGACCCTGAGAAAGAACATAGGCTACCTTTTATTGCGAAATATGTACCACGGGCGAAGCCGGGGCGGACCGCTAGTAATATTATAAATGCGAACGTTTGTGCGAATGGCTGGATGTTTATTAATCTTTCACGCAAATACTACTGAACCGATTACAATGAATTTGGTAGGTAGCTGAAGACCCAGAATAGGATATAAGCTACTTTTTATCCCGGAAATCCCACAAGAACGGGAAATATGTGGGTTTTCCTTTGAAAACGCCGGCGAAGCCGCGGGCGGAAATTAGTTAATAACTAGCTTTCCTCCCGCAGCTTCGCCCGCGTTGTCAGAGAAAACCCCGCATAGTTCCCTTTCCCGTGGTATTTCCGGGATAAAACCTATCCTATCTCAAGTTGGATCGAACTCCACATGGTGTGCGAATTTTATTATAATCGGTTAAGTGGTTTAGGAGTCCATTGAGGACAAACATTGTGACACGAGATTTATATAGGTATATTAAGATATACTTACACTTAACATACCCCAGTCTATCTTTCCTCAGACCATACTTATCGCACCATACATCCACGTTCTTCCATCCAAATTCATCCAATTGTTGTTCGAAATCATCCTGAATCCAGTTTAACGCTGAATGGTCTGACGTCTTACTGTATTTGCGCTTTATGTTGCGTATCTCTGGAATAAATGGTTTTTTATAATGTTTAAATAATAACTTACGTGAATTATTAGTTTAAATTATAAAATTAAAATATTTGTATGCCAATTGTTGGCGAATTGTGCGGACGTGAAATTTATTATAACTTTGTAACAACAATTCATACAAATAAATCATTTCATTTCATTATTGAGAATTAATTATTATTAATACAAAATAAATAATACAATGATGAATTAGTAATGAGTTAAGGGAAATATGTAGTTAATTTTTACGATTTAACTCGTAAGTAAACTATGTTATGAATAATTTTATACAGATGAAAGATAATTTGTTTTTTTTTTTAATTTTAACCCAAAAGCAACTCGGCCGATTGTAAAATAATTTCCAGCATATTATTATCAGCTGCTACAATATTTCCACAAAAGCCGCGTTTTAACAGCTCTTCTCATCAATACACAATAAAAAAACGCCGCGTTCCAAACGCTAATCTCATCAACACATCCTAAATGACGCTGCATCTCAACCACGACAACTGCTCATAGAATCTACTAAAATAAACGCCGCGTTCCATCCGCTCACGATCTTTCCCATCAATCTTATGTACTAACAATCGAAGCTTGCAAAACCTCTCGAGCTAATACCACTTCTATAGACGTATAAAAAAGCCTCGTTCTACTCGCTTGTCAAACTATATATAAAAAAAAAACGCCGCGTTCCAACCGCTCACCTTCCTTCCTATCCCCAGCGTTGCTAAACACCTCAATATTATCCGCACAATGAGCCAACATATTCCCAGCCGATACTATATTGCCAACAATCGCGGCGTGCAAAACGCCGCGTTCCAACCGCTCACCTTCCTTCCGATCCCCAGCATTACTAAACACCTCAACATTATCAGCACAGTGGACTAACATATTTCCAGCCGATACTATATTCCCAACAATCGCGGCGTGCAAAACGCCTCATTCTAATGGCCCTATAACCAAAGACACATAAAAAACGCCGCGTTCCAACCGCTCACCTTCTTTCCGATCCCCAGCGTTGCTAAACACCTCAATATTATCAGCACAGTGGACTAACATATTCCCAGCCGATACAATATTGCCAATAATCGCGGCGTGCAAAACGCCGCGTGCCAAACGCGGCGGTACATTTAGTTGTGATACTAAAGTGCCGAGACGCGTGAGTTGTTCCGATTTTGATAGGGCTCCTGCGGAATATAATAAGATATTTGTATTAGGGCCGATTTTTCAATGCTTGGATAAAACTTATCCGTCCAATAAAGTATTACACGATAATATTAAAATGTCACGTAAACTGTCAAATACGGACAATTAGAATACGTTTTTAAAATGTTAGTTTTATACATTATTCGACGAATAAGTTTTATCCAAGCATTGAAAAATCGGCCCTTATACATATAAAAACGTAGATATTAATAGGATAGATAAAAGTAAGCTTGAGTTTTTCTGTAATTTTAAATACTTTGTGTTTTTTCGCTTCATAATAAAAATAAACAATTTTAATGCTTATAGCCTTATATAATTATGTATTTTATCACATACTATATCACAAAATTTTCATTTATTAACATATTACTAGAGGAAGTATTTATACTTTATTTTGATATGTTATTTGCTATTGCGCTGAATCAAATTTCATAAAAGTAGTAAAAAACAAGTGAAACCTGCCATTTGTATAATTTCAACATAACAAACAAAAGCAAACAAAACCACGCTATAAATTCAACAAAATAATAAATAATACAAATTAAAACTTAAATATAATAATTTATACAAACCTATATCAATAAGATCTCTAACAGCGAATCTTATAGCATCAGAGCTTGGCGGTTGAGGTAATTCCGATAGAAAGCTTTCCACTTTTTCATTTGGCGCATAGCTCTTGCAATCTAATACTGTTTGGTCTAGGGGTATTCTGAAAATTATAGATATATTAGCTTTTATAAATTTATAAAGAATATATAGAATATACAGAGTGTCCCACTGTTGGTATACTAAGCTCAAAGGAGGTTATAGACTATAGTTTTGCATACGCTGAGTACGTAAAAAATAATTAAAAAATTCCAGACGCATTTTTTTCAAATAGATGAATTCTTAAAACTCTATGTGTACACCCATAACAAGCGAGCCGCCCAACTTTGCCACCAGCACGTGAGCTATCGTTTAAGATTATGTTTTCATAGATAAAATGCTCATATTAGAGAAGCGGTATATGCCGGCTGCGCGAAGCTAGAGAAGAAAAGATGGATTTTCAGGAAAAATTTAGCAAAAAATTTTGGACGTAATTTTTTTCAAAAGTATTTTTTACGTGATCAGTGTATGCAAAACTACAAGTTCCTTCGCGCTTAGTATACCAATAGTGGGACACCCTGTATAGAATAAAATTGGTCAGGCATCCGCCCCGGAATGGCGCGAAAGGATGCGGGTTCGAGTCCCGCCTCGTGATCGAATTTTTTCTATTCTTTATAAATATATATTTATAAAGCATTTGAATGCCATAAAATCAAAAATATCAATTTCTATATAAGCTTTTATTTATTTTAGTTGTACATGAATATATTTATACTAATATTAAAAAGCTGAAGAGTTTGTTTGTTTGAACGCGCTAATCTCAGGAACTACTGGTCCGATTTGAAAAATTCTTTCGTATTTAAAAAAATACATTAGATTATATTTACTATATTAATTAATAGAATAATAATTTTGAAAACTAACCGTAATATTTCTGGCGTAGTGTGAGGCGAAAATTCAGCTTGTTTTTCCTTTGTGTACATTTTATAGCAGAATCCTGAAAATTAATTATAGATAATTATCAGAAACACAATAGTATTAAACAATGCAAAAATATTAAAAAATATATCTTTAAAAAAAATTAGCTTTAATATAAGTTGAGCAAAATATTTTTTTTTACAGACATGCGTCTCATATCTCATTTTTACATTGTATCCTAACTAATATTATAAATACTAATGTAACTCTGTCCGTCTGTCTGTTTTTTCTTCACGCCTCAACCACTGAACCGATTTGGATGATATTTGGAACAGCGATAGCTTGAGAGCTGAGATAGGAGATCGGATAGGTTTTATTCCGGAAATCCCATGAATATGGGTCCTTCTTTGCATACACCAAGCCGTGAGCGGAAAGTTTGTAATAAAAAAAATCTAAATTATTGGTTATATAGTGTCGTTTGAGGTATTAAAAATTATCGAATCATTATATAATTTACTAGCTTTCCGCACGCGGCTTCGGCCGCTTTGTCTAAAAACTACTATATACTGAATCCTTCTTGAATCACTCTATCTATTAAAAAAAACCTCATCAAAATCCGTTGCGTAGTTTTAAAGATTAAAGCATACATAAGGATATAGGGACAGAGAATGCGACTTTGTTTTATACTATGTAGTGATACATAACATTAAACAACACTAATATTCTCACCCGGTTGCACTCGGCCAGCTCTACCGGCCCTTTGTTTTGCCGCCGCGTATGAAACCCATACTGTTTCAAGACTTGCTGTGCCTGGAAATAAAATTACTTAATTAGATATAGGAATAATCATGACAATTTATTTCGGTATTTATTTTGATATGGCGTGTGAAAGTATATGGCCGTGAAATTCGTATCTATCTTCGCTTTGACCCTACTAAAGATAGAAAATGCTATCTATCTTTTGTTTTGGCGTCCCAATAAGCTTACTAGCGATAGGCTAACCTATCTCTGATCGCTATCTATCGTCTGGATGACTAACTTCTTACTAGAGGTATATTTTTCTCTTTGAATTTGTCTATTTGAGCGTTCCAATAACGTTTTGACAGCTGTCAACCAGTAAAGTCAACCAGTCCCTTCTCCTTCCTATACTTGATTACGCGGATGCATGTTTTCCTGATTTAGCAGTCGAGCATCTTGATAAACTTGAGCGTCTTCAAAATTTCTGTATTAGATTTATTTTCGGCCTTCGAAAATATGACCATGTTTCTTCTTTCAGGAAAAAGCTCAAGTGGCTCCCTATCCGACTTCGCCGGGATCTACACTATTTGCAACTACTGTTCCGTATCCTTTTTAATCCCTCTGCTCCTTCCTACCTCAAGTCCAATTTTTCCTTCTTGCACAATGAAAGCTATTCACTTCGCTCTGAGGACAGACTTATCTTGCGTGTTCCATGCCGACGCACAAATTTCTATGGCAAGTCATTCGCAGCAATTTCCGTGAAGTTATGGAATTCTCTGCCGTTAAACATTCGACAAGCCAGGACCGCTTCGGGGTTTAAAAATCTTGTGAGACAACACTTTCTCTCCGCTGTTGATCCGGATCAGTAACATTCTTTTATTATTTTACATGTATGTAGTAGTATGTGTGGTATTTATGTATAGATATGCATAGCATTTATATATATAGGTATTTTATCTAATATCGGTGTGTTTCCTTCAGAATATGATATATAATATTTATGTATATATATAATTTGTATGTATACCTACTTATCTTATTTATGTATGCGTCTATTTAGATTTATATTTATTATCTTTGTACATGTATGTAAGTATATGATATTATATATATTTAGATATATATGTATTAATTTATGTAGACACATGTTTGTATGATAAAAAACTCTTCTTTTTTTCTTGCTATTATTATTATTATTATTTTTTTTTTTTCCTGTTCTCGTCCCGCGTACCTTTTTGCTCGTTACCTTTTACCGTGGTTGCCTGGAAGAGATCACTACGTAGTGATAAGGCCGCCAAGTTAGTTGTACTCTGTTTTTTAGCTGTAAGTAATTTTAAGTTTTCCTGATTGTACAACTAATAAAGTGTTAAATAATAAATAATAAATAATAAAGACCGTTCCCAATATCGTATCTATCTTACGTGGATAGAACCTTACTAGCTATCGGAGATAGCTGTCTATCTATAACCGTAGTTTGAATATTGGGAAAGGAGACGGTTGTCAAAAATGTATCTTAAAACATTTTTTATAGAAAACTCTGTCTAATATACTTCTGAAAATAATAATTATTATCAGTGAGATTATGTGTTTAGTTATTTTGCACGTAAATGGAGATCTATTAACTACAATTTTTTTTTCTAATATGTATTATACAAATAGATATTTTTAATCACCATTACTTCACCTAACTCTGTTTTTCTTAGAAGATACAGATTTTGAGGATTTCGAAGTGAAAACTTCTTTAGCGGCGTTGGGTATAAAATCTTAAACTCGCGTCAGGACACGTGACCTGATCGAAAAAGCGTAAGACGGATACCATTCCAAAATATCAAACATGCTCAACGTTAATAATCAAGTTTTCACTTCTGCCGGCACTCCCCCAGTGCAACCCGTCTTTTTTTTGCTCTTTTTTTTATCTTACCAGTTCCCGGTTTAACTCGATTTTCCTTATGAGCTCCCGTATCTATGACATGCACTACATCTGGTATTGTAACTGATGTTTCCGCTATATTAGTGGATAGCACTATCTTGCGGATACCGGGGGGCGGTGTGTTGAACATACGTGTTTGATCTTGGGTTGATAGTCTGTAAAAATAGTCAAAATTAAAAAAAATAATAAGATTTTTTCGTTATTTTTTACACTATCCAACAAAAAGTAGGAATAAAAGGTTATTTATTATTATGAGCCATGGCTGTCCCACTGCTGGGCTAAGGTCTGTCTTCCCTCAAAGGTTATTCTGGATAAAATCAGTGCTAATTAAAAATAAATAGATTAAATCAATGCAGTAAGCGTGTAACTTCTGAAAGATAGCATCCACTTGGTTATTTTTACCCTTCCACATCTACATATTATAATATAGGTAATCAACAAGCTGTGCCCCACGGTTTTTCCCACATTGTACCGCTCCAATTGGTCTTAGCGTGATGATAAGCTATAGCCTTCCTCAATAAATGGGCTATCTACCACCGAAATAATTTTTCACACCGGACCCGTAGTTCCTGAGATTAGCGCGTTCAAACAAACAAATTCTTCAGCTTTATAATATTAGTATAGTATTCGTATGGCAAAGATTCAACGGAACTCAGGCAAAGCCACTACAAAAGTCTAGTAAATTAATAAATTAATTAATTAGCATACCTGGAATGTATAGGCAGAATTAGATGCAACCCATCTTTATATATTTCGTCCAACAGTTGTTTAGTTTGTTTGATTTCAGCCCAACCCGGGAGAAAAACTAGTATAGCACCTTCTGGCCTTGTTTTGTCTACTGCTGTTATTAAGTCTACTACCTGAAATTAAAATTATACTGTCATACCACAAAAAACTTTAGACAGGGTTTAACTTTAAACGCGGGTTCTCTTTAATCTGGTTTTGTCATATTTCACATAGAAATTAAATTGTTTTGTGGTAAGACCAATACTGTATTATAATATAATTTACATGAAAAATATTCGAATAATAATTTATTTTTCAATTCAATTTCAATTGCTGAAGAATATTTTGAGAAGTATGTGTTTCAAATTACACATTAATTTATCCTTATGATCAAGTCCGAAATAGGACCATATAGGTCTAATATTTTATGAGTGTATTTTCAACAGGCACAAACATATTTTTTTATATTATACATATAATATGTACACATATTATATTTATTATTTAAATAAACTAACCTCTTGACAGTTAATCTGCGGCTTGCCATCCTCCTTAGTACAATTTTCTTTGGTATTCCTAAACTTTATATTGAAATTCTTTTCTAAATCGTCTAAATATAAATCTTCCACGGGGTAAGTACGACCTGGTACCTCAACTAAGGGACAATTACCGAAATACCTAAAAAACGGTAAAAAAATAATAATTATAAGGTATAAAATAATAACATGATATTTCAATAAAATTGTAATAATGCATCTAAATTCTAAAGTATTGTAATAAATTGTAATAAATTGCCTATTTCAACATCAACAAATTATAAATAACATGCAATTTTGAGAAAATTAAATAGTAAATGCTATGTGCAGGTTTAATAAAAAATTCCCTATTTATCACTTCGCCCGTATCATATTATTTTGTAGTCAAATTAGACTATAACAAACGATTTTTAAAGTAAGTAATAAATTAAAAAAACACACGCATCATCGTCCCATTTTAAGTACATACAACATTTTATCAAAAAAATTGGTTGGTTGTCGGTTTACTGACGATAGTTGAACGTGACAACGTCCGATTGTGCTTCTTTGTCGCTCGTTCCGCGCTCTCGCTCGCACTTCAAGCCTTACATGGAACGCCTCAGAGCGAGGTAACGCCGCATGACTCATGTTTTTTCGTGCGTGCAGCCGGCTCTATCGAATTATAAGACGTTGTCACGTCAAAACTTATTATAATTACCTTGTAAAAACATCAATATCCAACGTAGCGCTCATAACAACAATCTTCAAATCCTTGTTGATGTTTAACGCTCGTTTCAACAACAACAGCGTGACGTCAGTGTTGACGTCACGCTCGTGTGCCTCGTCTATTATGACGTGGCTGCAACCTTCGAGACCTGAATGAATGATTGAATGAATTATAATTATCATCATTATAAATCACTAAATTTTATAAAACAAAGTCCTCCGTCGAGTCTGAATGAATTGGCGATAAACTCAAAAACTACTGCACCGATTTTCATTCAATTTTGCTGCATAGGATAGTGATTAAGATTTAAGTAAGTATATAATTTGTTATTTAAACGACGCGTGCGAATCCGCGGGCGTATATCTTGTTTTATACAAATATTGTAAAGCGCGTTTTAACAACAACAGCGTGACGTCAGTGTTGACGTTACACTGTTGTTATTGTATTTGTGTTGATATTTTTGATTGAACTTTGATAACAAACATACGTCCATACTTTCTAACAAACTTTTGCATTAATTAGTACAAAGTTTTTACAAACCTGGATTCATTTGCAATCTTCTCAACAACACGCCTGAAGTACAATACAAGATGGCGCCCGCGGGCGGTCGAGGCGGTTTCGATTGCAGTCTCACTTGATAACCTATTGTTTCACCTACCTGTAGACGTATATTGTAATTAATCGATATTAAAAGACGAGTCGATGATTATGGTTTATTAATTGTAAAAGACTATTTTTTAAAAAGAAAAATGTCTATTTTATTAGCTTTGAAAATATTGCATTTTGGCAATAAGGCCGCCTTTTTGCTTATATAATTGACGTACTATATCAATCACGCTCATAATAATAGTAAAACTCTGCCTATCAGTGTATATATTATAAGGCAGAGTTTGTTTTTAAATGAGCAAAAACAATCATTCGGTATTAACTATAATTAGGTAAAAATTATAATTTCATTTAAATTACATAAATAAATTACGTTGAAAACAGTGCAAAAATCCAGTAGATCAGTATGTTTCATTTTGGTTTAAAGTACATACAGTAATTATTACTTTGATACCAAATACAAAAAAATATAGATAAATAACCTAACCCCTCCCCCATTTCATCAGCGACCCTCTGCGCTAAACCAATAGCCGCAACCCTCCTTGGCTCCGACATTAGAGCGGTGGTTGCAACCCCGCAACCGCTCAAAATGGCCGCCGAAACACATATACATTAGGCTAGTAAACAAGACATGTATATATAAATATAAATAAACAACCTACCCCCTCCCCCATTTCATCAGCGACCCTCTGAGCTAGACCAATAGCCGCGACCCTCCTCGGCTCCGACACTAGAGCGGTGGTTGCAACCCCACAACCCCTCAAAATGGCCGCCGGTACTCGAGTCGATTTACCACAACCTGCCGCTCCCACTATAACTAGGACGCGGGAATTTTGTAGCGTGTTTGTTATTTGCTCGCTGAAAATTGAAAAGTAATAAGATTTATTTATGTTGTGTTTTGGTTATTTGGCTGCTGAAAGACGTTTATTTATAAACGCTTATAGATAGTTCTAGTTGCATGGATATATATTTTAATTTATTTATGTGGTAAGTTGTAGATGGCGCTAGTTGTATATTTCGAGCTGCAGTTAATTCAATGATCAATGAAGAATGACGCGAACTCGTAATAGTAAAACGAAATGAACCGGTAAAATGAAATGTTAAAAACTGTCTGTGATTAACTATAATTTAAAGTATACAAAGAATATGTTTCTATAACTAATACAATCCTTCGTCTCCACACCATTGTATTCACATAAAAAATAGTTCTCGATACTCCATTAACATAATTTAGTCATTGTCACATTTTGTCACAATGACTAAATTATGTTAACATGTCACATTTTGTCATTGTAAAAAGTAGGAAAATTTTTCAAAACGCATATATATCACACATATTTATCACACATATGTATCACACATATGTATCACACATATGTATCACACATATGTATCACACATATGTATCACACATATGTATCACACATATGTATCACACATATGTATCACACATAGGTATCACACATATGTAGCACACATATACGAGGGCGATTCAATAAATACTAAAGGTGCACTCACACACATCAGTCACCGTCACGGCACGTCACCGGACAGGATTTAAAAAAAATATGTATCAATAGTTCTAGTATGACTCTGTTCCCACACGACAGTCGCCGGCACGAAATCTATCAGTGACGTCCCCGGTCAGGCACGTCAAATAATCTTTCCATACATGTATCATACTTTTATCCCCACTCACCCGGTGCCGTCACGTCTCAGTTCAGTCAGCGTCGTGCTACCGTCAATTGCTACATGTTCTCTAGCGTGACACACGTCTAATCACTCACTAACCTGATGTATGTGTTCAATGATTCAGTCAAACCGGCGACGTGACTGACGGACAACATGACGGTGACTGGTGTTTGTGGATACGTACACAAACCGTCACCGATCAGTCATCGGTGACTTGACGGTGACTGATGTGTGTGAGTGCACCCTTAGCCTACAAAAAGTATACGAAAATTTTGGAAAAATGGCAATTTATTTTTCAACGTAGTCTCCTTTTAGGTTGATATACTTAGCCCAGCGATGTTCCAACTTTTTTAACCCATCCGAAAAATAGGTTTTCTCAAACTCTGCAAAATAGGCCTCCGTGGCGGCGATAACCTCCTCATTTGATCCGTACCTATTCCCGGCGAGTGATTTTTTCAGGTTAGGAAACAAAAAGAAGTCACAAGGGGCCAAATCTGGAGAATACGGTGGATGAGGCAGCAATTCGTACCGTAATTCGACCAATTTGGCCATGGCAACGGCAGACGTGTGAACCGGTGCGTTGTCGTGGTGAAACAGCACCTTTTTCTTAGCCAGATGGGGTCGTTTTTTCTTTAATTCGGCGTCGAATCGGCCCAGTAAATCGGCATAGTAAAGCCCTGTAATTGGTTTACCCTTCTCGAGGTAATCGATGTAGATCACTCCTTGTGAATCCCAGAAAACGGTGGCCATAACTTTTCCGGCCGATTTTACAGTTTTCGCCTTCTTTGGGGCGCGTTCCCCGGTCTGGATCCATTGTTTTGATTGCTCCTTGGTCTCTGGTGTGTACCAGTGAATCCAGGTTTCATCGACGGTCACAAAACGACGCAAAAACTCCTCTGGATTCCGCTTAAACAGCGCCAAACACGTCTCCGATGTGGACTCACGGTTGCGCTTGTTTTCCGGTGTGAGTAAATGCGGCACCCATCGCGCCGACAGCTTTCTCATGCTGAGTTCCTCGTGAAGAATATGATGCACTGTTCCTTCTGAAATGCCTACAGTCTCAGCTAGCTCCCGAACCTTCAATCGGCGATCTGCCAATACGAGATCATGGACTTTTTTTATGTTTTTCTCCGTAGCAGCTCTTTTCGGTGCACCTGGACGTGGTTCATCAAAAACCGACGTACGACCACGTGCAAACTCGTTGAACCAATTTTTGACGGTGGCCATCGATGGAGAAGAGTCACCGTACACAGAATCTAAGCGCTCTTTGATTTCGATGCGCGTTTTCCCGTCCAAAAATAGAAATCGAATCACCGAACGATATTGCTCTTTTTCCATTTTTGCAAAACCGATCGACACGTTCGCTTCCATAAGTTGTCAAATTAAAACAAATGAAGGGATTAGAATGAAAATTAAAAAAAATAATTAAAAAAGAATGAGCTACACTATGGTAAACCTCTTTTGAAAAAATAGCACCCTCTGGCGATGAGGCTAGGTACTTATTGAATGCACCAGGTATATCACACATATGTATCAACATATGTATCACACATATGTATCACACATATGTATCACACATGTATCACACACATGTATCACACACATGTATCACACATATGTGTCACACATATGTGTCACACATATGTATCACACATATGTATCACACATATGTATCCATATGTATCACACATATGTATCACACATATGTGTCACACATATGTGTCACACATATGTGTGACACATATGTGTCACACATATGTGTGACACATATGTATCCATATGTATCACACATATGTATCACACATATGTGTCACACATATGTGTCACACATATGTATCCATATGTATCACACATATGTATCACACATATGTGTCACACATATGTGTCACACATATGTATCACACATATGTATCACACATATGTATCACACATATGTATCCATATGTATCACACATATGTATCACACATATTTATCACACATAATATATCACAATACGTCACACATACAGTGGTGGACGTTTAATTAGAAACACCCAACACAATGAATTAATCATTATTTCATATGTAATAGAACACCCGTTTATATAGTTTGATAAGAAATTGCGTAATTTTAATCAAACGTTAGCTTAAAATAATAAAAAAAAAACTAAGTGAAATCTGATTTCCGAGTCTTGACAGTTTGGACTCTGGACAACAAATTAGAAAGCACGGTTGAGGTGTTCCAAAGTCAAAACCTATTGAAATGCTGCCAATATTATTTTATTGTATAAATATTTGCACCGTTTTTTATCAACAGTCTGTGAAAATTAATTAACTTTACAGTATATCCCAGCATGTGTGCTTTTGATTTCAAAAATCGTTCAGAAACTTTGATTAACAGTAATTTCTTTTGATACAGCGACGCTACAACTGGCCTAAAGAGTAAATCTGCGGTCAGACAGCGCATACATTGATAGTCCATATTTGCAACTACGTAATCCTACTACTATTATAAAGGCGAAAGTTTGTATGGATGTATGGATGTTTGTTACTCTTTCACGCAAATTCTACTGAACTGATTACAATTAAATTAAGCACACATATATATAGAGGGTAACTTGGATTAACACATAGAATAGGTTTTATCCCGGAAATCCAACGAGAACGGGAACTATGCGGGTTTTCCTTTGAAAACGCGGGCGAAGCCGCGGGCGGAAATCTAACCCTACAATAATTATAAAAAACCATACATAAAATTACACATCCATCAATCTTTGACCACAAGTCATAGTCCATGTTACAATCCTATTCCACAAACATTTGCGCTATTTCAACAGGCAATTATCATACCTATCAAATCGATTTTCAACGCTCATTTTCATTAAGAAAATTAACACGCGATATGGTTTTCCCAACACTTATCTACTATAAATAATTGATAGGGGCATAATAAATGCTGGTTTAACCACAGAGCGTGATGAACGAGCAGATAGTTCTACTTTCCTTGTATCATAAATCACTAATAAATAATACGATGATGGGTTTTTTTGTTTATCTCTCACGACTTGGACAAAAGAGCTTTTCGAAGTAGCGAATGAGGATGTAGGATTGTTTAGAATTAACTTGAATAATGTTAGTTTTAATGTCGCCAAGATAATAGCAAGTTTTTAGTCTTGTACTTATCTATTGTCTACTGTTAATGTATTTAAAGATCCTTTGAAGCTATAGACTTATAGAGTATAGGTACATTGTCAAAAGAACTTTTCCAAGTAGAGAATGAGGATATAAGATTGTTTTGATTTCAGTTATGCCAGTTTTAATATCGCGAAGATAATAGTACATTTCACTGAGAAGCTACATCATGTCTATTGTAGATGGTTGCATTTAAGCAGATAGATTAGTTGTAGCTTTCTTGAAAAAATAAAAATTCGTGAATTTGAAGGAGATATTTACATAGGTTACAGTTAACCAAAATAACATATACAGCCAAATATAGATTTCATACGATATTGTATACAATTAGAGAAATTATTATGTATAGTTTGCAGTTTATTATTCTTTGTAAAATCATCTTAATTATAGAGTGGCATAAAACTCAATAACAAACATACGTAGAGAAGAGAAACATTATCCAATCAAAAAGTAATACTTTTAAAAGTTGTTTCCAATCCTACATAGTTAATCCCACAAGCTTTTACTAGGTACCTACGCTATCAATGACACTACCAAAAATTGAGTTCATCTTTTGACATAATTTCAATGACGTCTTGCCCGCATAACATCATGACCTACTTTCTATTAACCATCCAACATCTGTGGCCAAATAAAAGTGATCGCTGTTCAAGTGAAATCTGAAACGTCAGCCGCGTTTCGCTTGTCAACGTCATTTATACGTCACTGTGACGTATGCTCATTTGAAGTGTATGGAAGATATATGTAAGGGGGTTTTTAAGGAGGATTAGTTAAAGATTTCAATTTCTAATTACATATTACAAAATTAATAGTTTTAGAAACTACGAGAAATTTTGCAAATGAACCTATACAAATAACATGGATTTCATAGAAACTATCATTCTTTATAGAAACAAATTGACACATGTATATTGGAGAAATCCGCAAGTAGGGTAGATGTTTTATTGATTAGAAAGGCAGTATTATCGATAAGAAACCCCGTATATCATACAACTGACCTACATTTGGAACATTATATTTCGTATTCAATGCATATTTAGACGCTTTCTACTAAAATTCGATATCACAACATCCCAACTCAACTTTCAACACACTTCTCCACGTCTTACTCTCTACAATATTACTATAATCACTTTCGCTTTCCGCTTTCTGTTTCTTGACGATACCTAAATGAAACGTCACAGTGACGTCACAATGACGATAAGTGACGTTTTGTAACGTAAGAAGCGTCATACTTTCGATTTCAATAGACTTTCGCTTTCGTTTGAACGCAGGTTAATAGGACTGTCCCACATTTAAACTAATATAATAAGATAATGGAGAAAACATAAGATGTTTTGATTTTAAATTAAAATTTAATAGTCTGAATTAAACAAATATTTTTACCACTAGAAGCACTAAAGAGTAAGTTAGACTTTACAGATAAATATAGGCTATATTATTTACTAGCTGCGCTCCGCGGATTCACCCGCGTGGCCCCGCTTCTGTTGGTCTTAGCGCGAGCGTGATGATAATAGCCTATAACCTTCCTCGATAAATGGGCTATCAAACACCGAAACAATTTTTAAATCGGACCAGTAGTTCTTGAGATTAGCGCGTTCAAACAAACAAACAAACTCATCAGCTTTATAATATTAGTATAGATTATTCTAGCGACTTTTTGATCAACTCAGGCGTGGCAGAGATAAGCGGCTAGGTTTTATAAACAAACAGCCTTCAAAATGGCCTAATAAACATTATTTTATGGTATATAAAAATTATATCTGATTTTGGAAACAATGCTTGTACGATGTACGTGTATTGATTGAACCAGTAGATTAAATAAAGTTCAAACCTTAACATTTAACGATAAATCATTTTAAAGGTGAATTTAGACACTATTTCAATTAAAAGCATTTTAAAATCATAACAGCTTCATATTTTAGTACAAAAAAAACCTCTAAATAAGTTACATAAAGTAAAAAATAAAAATATTTACATAAGTACAAATATAAATATTCCAAATATGCTAATGATTAATGTAAATCCAAGAATTATTTTTAAATGTAAAACAAACATTGATGTTTATCTAAAACAAAATCCTCTTGCGTATATTTACTTTGTAATCACGTCTATACAATTTGGAATTTATAAAGTACAGTCTATTCTGTATTGATTTAATAAAAAATAAAAATCCCCGTCTGAAGTATAATTAATATTCATATGACATCACTTTAGTTCTAAAAATTCTTTTTGCCAAAGAAATACAAAAGGTGAGAAAAAAACTTTAGTTTAAAGATTAATTGGAATATGTGCTTCAATTAAAATAATCATGAAATCGATTCAAAAGGCAACATGTTATTATTACACATAGAAACACAAACTATAAAAAACGTATCTATATATTTTTACTATTTGTGTCGAAACAACAACAGAATTAAGAAGAAATCTTATATATAAAAATGAATCGCAAAATGTGTTGGTAAGCGCATAACTCGAGAACGGCTGAACCGATTTCGATCATTCTTTTTTTATTATATTCCTTGAAGTACGAGGATGGTTTTTATGTAGAGAAAACGTAAATATTATGTACCACGGGCGAAGCCGGGGCGGACCGCTAGTTTCGTATAAAATCGATTACTATGTATATTATTTGTACTTGTACTATTATTTTTTTATTTTATCACACGTCTCGTCAAATAAATGTTTTTCTTTCTATAAAATGAAACCAAACTATCTTTTTTGTAAATATACCACAACCAATAGCTTCAAAAAAGATTGTCAATTATTGTTTTTCAACATTTAAGCAAATATCTCAAACCAAATTGATAGTCAATTGTTTTCGAAAATTACATCGAATATATCTCAAACTTAACAAAGTAGGTATTCCTTTATACGGCTTTCACTTATTAAGTATATTCTGTATATTATAGTAAGACTACGACGACCCGCCCCGGCTTCGCAGGGGTGCAATGGCGGCCGGCCGGTACCACCGCAAACGCTACGTCCCGCAATTTTTAAATCTGTAATATCTTCGAAAATATTCACTTAAATCATACGGTGTAAAGGGCCATAAAGATCTCCTTTTGTTTCGCCAACGCACGTATAACTTTAAAAGAGAATTGTAACTCGGTTATTCGGTCATTGAATTATATTATGTTCAGAAAGCGACTTTCGCAGAAACATCGGGGTCATGTGGGTAACCCAGTGATACGAGTTTGAGGTAAAAGTGTATAAGTATAATCCTTGGTAATATTGTAAATGTATTTGTTTGTTTGCTTATCACTTCATAAGGAAGTTTTTATGTTATAATTAAGTTTGGAGATAGTTAGGAGGCTAGAGAGAGAGACATCTATACTAATATTATAATGAGGAAAGGTTTGTATGTATGTATGTATGGTTTTCACGCATAAACTACTGGACCGATTTTGATGAAATTTGACACAGATAATCTTTAGACCCTGAGAAAGAACATAGGCTACCTTTAATTGCGAAATATGTACCACGGGCGAAGCCGGGGCGGACCGCTAGTAATGTATAAGAAAGATAGAAATAATGCTACTTTTTACTGTAGTGTAACATCTCATTCCCATGGAAATTTTACTCGAATATTCGGGCGAACCCGGAACAAAAGCTAATATAATATCGTAATTAGTATACACTATACAGGATAGATTTTTTTAATGCCACCTAAAGGAAAAGTACTTTTAATACTGCAGATACTTAGTTCGATAATTTTATCAAAAAAAAAAAAAACTTTATTTCATAATTTTTTTTACTGAATTCATAAACTGATAGATTTTAATAAAAAAATTATTGTATATCTTGTGCCGACGTGAATTCAGGAATGGTTCAGATTTACAATTCAGCAGCATTTTTATTTTACAAAAAAAAAAAAAATTCATTTATTCAAATTTTTACGTCCCGCTGTTTATCCATATCTACATTTAAATCTTTAAAACGCAAATATTCATTGAATTTGAATAGCTATAACACAAAAAAATACTCACGAATATTGATCTATAGGCAATGGAGTGAGGGATTCATCATAATGTTCAAACATTTTGTTCAAATTTCTCTCTCGTCTCGCTAGAGTGGTCGAAGATGGCGGCTCTAATGTTTTCCCGAATACAGGGTGCACGTGTTTTTTGAAATCTGTTAAAAAATATTATTATTAAGCTATTGCATAGCTTCTATCGCGGGCCTTGAGCGCGGGGACCGAATCCAGAAATTTAGTAACGAAAAACCTCTCGCTCCCCACTCCGACGGGCTCGGAGGTGTGGCTTGAAGGCATAGCATGCAAAAGCTTTATCGTGGCATTCCCCGAGTGACACACGTCTTTTTTAAATATTGAGTCTATTATAGAAGAGTTATTTTAATTAAAACTTAATTAAAAAAAGCGTGTGTGCCGAGCACAGGTGTCAGAAGTGAAACTTCTTAGGCAATATTCAAAGATACAGATATATAGATAAAATTAGACTTTAGAGTAAAATTTCATGGCGCGACCATGAAATTTTACTCTAAAGTCTAAACGCGCCTAAAGAAGTTTCACTTTAATTAAAATATTTTTTGACATTTTATTTTAACTGACATAAAAACTAAACAGAAAAATTAAGGTGATGCTATGCTTATATGATGACCTATGCTTATATTTTTATTTTTAGTACTTAATAAAATAATTAATAATAGGTTTTTGTTACATACCTGATAGAACATCCTGTTCACTGTCTATATTGAGATCTTCAGAGCCATCTACAACAAAAACAAATAAGTATATAAGATGAAATAAATAATAAAAAAATATAAGTCTATATATAATACTTGCTTTCCGTCCGCGGTTTCGCCCGCGTTTTGAAAGAAAAACCCGCATAGTTCCCGTTCCCATGGGATTTCCGGGATGAAATCTATCCCATGTGTTAATCCAAGTTACCCTCTATATGTGTGCTAAATTTTATTGTAATCGGTTCAGTAGTATTTGCGTGAAAGAGTAACAAACACACACACACACACACACACATGACAATCCATTTGTGAGGAAAAACTATCGCATTTATAATATTAGTAGGACAATGAATAATATTTTATATCATGCAAAAAAAAAACACTGGGAGATATTCTGTAACAAATCTATACTAATAATATAAAGCTGAAGAATTTGTTTGTTTGAATGCACTAATCTCAGGAACTACTGGTCCGATTTGAAAAATTCTTTCGGCGTTAGATAGCCCATTTATCAAGGAAGGCTATATATCATCACGCTAAGAACAATAGTAGCAGAGCAACGCGGGTAAAACCGCGGGGCACAGCTTGTAAATAAATAATTACCATTTTCATCTATTGTCGAGTCCTTTTTTATACTTATTGGGAAATTATAACTTCTCTGTTTTGCTTCATTGAAAGTTGTATCATATATTGATTCTGTAATAAGATAAATACATAGGTTATTTAGCATATGAATTCTGTAAAAATAAATGCTATATTTTAATATATTATATGGCATACCATACTTAAAAATAAACATATATTATATTTTAAGCAAATATTTGTGTATTTGAAATTACTAATAAATTTTATTCTAAATTATTAATGCATAACAATATATTTTATTTATGTCTATCTCTAATCATTATTTGAATTTTAATTAAGTTCTGTAATTGAAAGGTTTATTGCACTAATACTGAAAAATTCCGTATTTTATTCACAATGTTCGAACTCAAACATTTATTTATTTAATTAGACTTCTAGAAGCACATTTGAATCGGTATAACATATTATTAATAGTTGCTCTTTTAAAATCATATCAATATAACAATTCAATTTTACATAATAAGTAACTACATATATATCATCGCAGGCTTACACCACAAAGCAATTTCTACCAATCAACAATAAAACTTACTAATTTTCTCATATTCGTTCCAAACTTTATCAACAGCCTTCATCGACTTATCACTAATCGACACTTCAATAGGACTATTCAATGTGCTCTTTAGTTTATCGAGAACATCTCTATCATATATGGGTTCGCCTTTGTTGTTTATCCGTCTGTTTAAGTAGAGCCAGTGAAGCGATTGAATTGCCGCTTTTTCAGCAGCTTGACGTTTTGATAGTGCTGTACTGAAATTTTATATTTAAAAGTAAAGGTTATATTGTTAAAGGTCTACCAGAATCTGATGGCATATTTATATTTAAGAAATAAAAGATTTTTATGTGGCAACTTATTTGACAACTATCAAATTGGATGTCAAATTATTTGTCTTTTTTGCAGTTGATGAATAATTTTTAGGATTTTGTCTAAAAAATCTTCGAAAATGTCGAAAAAGCCGCTGCGATCACAAGCAAGAGGTGTTGTTTATAATGTATATAGAAAAACATTCGATGAAGAAGGGTCAAACACATCACAATTTTCAATTTTGAAGATTTTATTGGTAAATTGGACTTACCCGTTTTGATACTATAAATTAAAAAATATTATATGTAGGGAACTATAATATTGTTTGTTGATTAGAATATAATTTTATGAAAACTTATTACAGGAGTTTCCAATACGGCTATTCGTCAAGTCCAAGCTGTCCAAGTCAATTTAATAATGTGTGTCTGTTAATACTTACGAAAATAAATAGTATAATTTTATTTTATTTTTATTTATTTTATAAAAAAATATAAGCAGTTTTGATCTACATTATCATTATATCGATATTTTCACATGGCATACTGGTAATGAATATACAAATATAGGTATGTGTAAATAATAATATGTATTACCTGTATAAAAGTAATTTGTATAATTGTATATTATACATGTAAGTATGTACCTACATAATATTAAGTGGATATCTCATTATTAAGTACAGTATTGTCCACTTATGTAATGTGAGTAATGATATTGAGGACAAAATAAAAAATAAGCAGTATCAAGATCGTTCAGTCCATTTTCCCTAGGGTTGCACACTCAAAATTTTGATTTCCCTAATTGCCATCAGATTCTGGTTTACCTATACAGGCACATAATTTACACCTATTTCAATTTGTTTCAAGAAATTATTATCTAGCTTGTGTTACAGATATATTCTAATACAAAGTATTGTCTTTTTTAGTATTTTAGTGTTGAAATAGTAAAAATAGATTGATTAATATAATTTACTAGTGGTCCGCCCCGGCTTCGCCCGTGGTACATATTTATGTTTTCTTTCCATAGGAACCATCCTCGTACTTCAAGGAATATAATAAAAAAAGGATTATCGAAATCGGTCCACCCGTTCAGGCGTGATGCCGTGACAACGCGAAACGGGTTTCATTTATATATATATTGATTTATCTCACTGGATGTTCATGGTTAATGTCTATTATTTATAACGAAATAAAATCTTACATGTATCTGGGTTATTAAAAAAAATGGTAATTATAATTCATACTTCCACGAGTACATAACCATAAGTTATACAGAAGCATTATATTAAAGAATGCATAAAATATTATAAAAGTGAAAAAGTGAAGTGCCATGTCCCCTAGTGGGGTAAGGGGCAGATGCATTATACATCTGTTTCACTGATCGATTTTCTTTAGGGACAAGTAGGTGATCAGCCTTCTGTGTCCTACCAGACCGAGACCTTTTTTTTTCTTCGTCTCCACCGGGAATCGAACCCAGGACCCATCAGTACTACGCTCACGCGTCAACCACTGTACCAAGGAGGCGGTCAAAAAATATTATAGCCTCAATAAAAATTTAGTTTTACATAATTGCCTTGTCGACAATTTTTTCGCAATGAGTGTTATCAATAATCGTAACATTTACTTGACATGTAGAACATACCCTTCAAATTTAGCTTTTTCCGGCCAAACAAATGAATATGTACATGTCCAGTCATTCTGCTGAACCTTCTTTTTACTACCCTTAGGTGCAACAGAGGCCTGCTTGTAATGTATATCGAATATCTTATCTGGAGTTTTGTTTGCGAGTTCGTTTAGCGTAACCCTCGGTTGAGAGAATAATTCACGTATTTTGTTCAACTCTGAAACAGTTTTATAAATTGGCTTTACAATAATAATTTATAAAGCATTTGAATGCCATAAAACCAAAAAATATAAATTCAATAATAATTTACTTTTAATTATTAGAAATATAGTGCCAGGTGAAAATATGAATGCTAAAACACAAATGGTGTTGAATTAAAACAAAATAATTGCTCAAATGTGTTTTTTTTACCTTGTCTTTTAATTCAATCTCTCTAAATTCATTTAATTATCTGGATGAAATCATTATATAGCTGTAACACCACCATTGCTTTAATTATACATAACTAGTTTTCTGCCCGCGGCTTCGCCTGCTTTGTCTAAAACCTAATCAATTACATACTAAAACCTTCGTCGAGAATCACTCTATCTATTAAAAAACCGCATCAAAATCCGTTGCGTAGTTTTGAAGATTTAAGCATACAAAGGGACATAGGGACAGAGAAAGCGACTTTGTTTTATACAATGTAGTGATTTACAGTGTTATTACTTATTACTCTGCCTAATATTTAATATGCTTCTTATAGTATATTATATTGATAAAAAAAGGCAAGTTTATTTAGATTTTACATACCTTGTTCCTCTTGTGCATTTTGGTCATTTATTAAACTATCACTTATTTGCTTAGAGTAATATTTTGTATGTATAAGATAGGAATATGTTGTAAGCCTCTGTGGCTGTATCCTGTTGCTTTTACTTGCACAAACATTTTGGCAATGAGGTATGCCTGAAAAAGTGAAATAATTATTTTTATTTGAAACTAGCGGTCCGCCCCGGCTTCGCCCGTGGTACATATTTACGTTTTCTCTACATAAAAACCATCCTCGTGCTTCAAGGAATGTAATAAAAAAAGAATTATCGAAATCGGTTCAGCCGTTCTCGAGTTATGCGCTTACCAACACATTTTGCGATTCATTTTTATATATAAGATTTGACTATCCCTTTGGGTTTAATAAATAGAAGATATTATGTGTTAACTAAATAGATTTATTTTATTTTATTATAAATACAGTGTTAGTAAAACTAAAAACAATATGACAATAATAATGTTAGAGGTTATAAAGGTGAAATAACTTACTGCTGTAATTCTGATGGTTTATGTCGTAATTTACACTACTGGTATGTCTCAAAAGTTTGAGGTGTCTACAATTATTAGTTTTTGAAATGAAAATCCTCCTTAAAAACATTTTTATGTAATAATATCACTTTTAATGTAATTTTTCAAGAAGAGATAGGTATCGTTCGAAGCTTATAACTTGTACATTTTTCTTCACAGACAATTCAAATTATATTTACAATTATATTATTGATCATATTATAATTCTAAAATTATTGTTAAAAATAAAATAATTTAAATTTCGCGAAAAACTTCGACACTGACATTCGGCACATTGACTTTTTTTTGACTTTTGAGTGATGTCACTTGGGACGACGGAAAATACGTTCCACATAATGCCCACCTCAGATGCCCACAAAATTTTGATAAGGACTAATTGATTAATAAAATTGCATGTAAAAGGCGAAATGATCTTAATTGTGATAAATAATTGTAAATAATTTCTAGACTAACTATATATTCGTTATTGCATTTTTATAATGTTATTACTTATTAACAAGTATCATTTCTATATAAGTATGTAATTTAATTCAAACAGTCACAAATAGTATGATTAACAAGTTGGTAAGAGCTGTTATTTTTTTTAGTCCATATGAAAACGCGGGAGAGTACCATCCATAAATAATAAATTCTGTATTTAATTTTTTTATTCACTGTATAACAAGCTGTATACCTTAGCTGTATACTCATAAAAAAACCACTGACCTCTATAACCTTAGTCTATAACTATAAAAAAAAACTCACAATACGCTTGTCGCTATAATCAATAATTTTCGATTTCTGTTTCTTTTTAGTGTAGACTGTAGGCTTATTAGTAAATGGCTACGTCTTATATTATCCGTGGCGTAAGTACGTAATTTTTTAAATATAAACGGTTTACATACTTAATTAATTAATCATTTATACTTACATATTAATCCCTCAGCCCCCGGAATCACAGACACAATAGAAAATCTATTGTGTCGTGGCCGATCGGGCCGCTCGGTGGTCAAGGGGTTTGAAAATAAGAAATACCAGTTATTATTACATTTTCATCTTCTTAGTCGTTTATTCTTTCGCCGATTGAGATAAAAAAAAACTATTATGTACATAATATAAATAAATTCGCAATATTATATAAAGGTTCCATGATACTAATAGGTAAATTAATAATTACGCAGGTATTTTGAAATTGTGGAAGTATACTGACACCATGGACGTATAAAAAAAGACGGACGGTATATCGCCTATACATTGAGTGAAGCCTAGTAATGGCGGCGAAACATCCATGTGTGTGTGCCATGTTGCCATAGCAACAGCTGTCCTGTTGACAATGGCGGCTGTATTTTTTTCTATAAATTTTGCCGTAATAATTTTGTCATTAAAACATAAAAGAAATAACTTGCTTCCCTGTGGAATGTAATCCCTCGTGTTTTGTTATTTAAAATTGTACTGTTGCGACACCATTTAACCACGCAAGACGGCATTTTAAATATTTTTTGTGAAACAGTGACGCAGTTAATCAGTCGGTAGTTCACGACGTAATGGCGGCCGACTAGCTTACTATGGTGAGAGTGTGTGCATGTTTATTGTCTTTACACGATCGCTAGCTTACTATGGTGGCTTCACGTTGTTTGTTCGTAATACGGCGTCCGTCTTTTTTTATACGTCCATGACTGACACATTTTGACGTAATCCATAGACGTTAAATCAATGCATGGCTATTCTTGTGTAGTTCTCATAATTGGGTAAGGGGTAAGTATATATACCTAATGGCTAATATTAATATAATGGATATAAATAATGTCTGCCAATCTGCTATAGGTTATTTATAATGGTTTGCTATCGCTACATGATTAGAGTAAAGTGTAAACCTGTAATTCCAATGTAAATTTATAATTGTACTAGCTGTGCCCCGCGGTTTTACCCGCAGTGCTCCACTGCGTGATGATATGTAGCCTTCCTCGATAAATGGGCTATCTAGCACCGAAAGAATTTTTCAAATCGGACCAGTAGTTCCTGAGATTAGCGCGTTCAAACAAACAAACTCTTCAGCTTTATAATATTTGTAACTTGTAAGTATAGATTAGTATTAGTATATTAGTATAGATTAGGACCTATCTACGACCTATAGGTACGCAAACATACCGAATACACAAAAAACCACTGAGTCAGGGATAAAGCAACTCACATAACAGGAGATTAAATTAATTTGTCAATTCTGCATATTATCCACATCATTGCTTCAATTGTAGAAGGAAAACATCGCGGGAAAACCATATATCAAAAAACCAAAAACTTCGACGTCATGGGACATCTGCCAACCCGCATTTGGCCATCGTGGTGGATTATGGCCATTGGGTCCGTGTGCAACCTCAATTTCAAAATAAAACCTGCAGTGGGAGCAAATATGGGTTATACTGCATATTTGAAGTATCAATCATGGTTTATTCGCAAGGTAATCATAAAATTATTATACGGTGCGTAAGTATTTCTTAAAAATATTGATTCCTATTACCTTTCTGATTCACTGTAGGTAAGTGGTTCTTTGAATCCATTACTCAATGCATAAGCTGACAAACTGACAAGGGTTATGATTAGATAAGCTTGTGAATGCATTAGCCTTTAAATTAGAATCTATATATGTACCTACTAATATTATAAAGCTGAAGAGTTTGTTTGTTTGTTTGAACGCACTAATCTCAGGAACTACTGGACCGATTTGAAAAAATATTTGGGTGTTAGATACTTAGATAGCCCATTCATCGAGGAAGGCTTTAAGCTAGCGGGTGAAACCGCGGAGCGCAGCTAGTTTATAATATTAGCAAGGAAAAACAGAAGATACCTCCTTCAATGAAGTCGGTAGGTAAATAAAGTATCGGTCGTACATGAGTGTGACTAAATATTGTTTTCTAAACAAATAAATATGTAACCATGAACCATCGCGTATGATGTATATGAAATTATTTATATATCGCTGATTCGTTATTTTACGCATCATTTCTGTAAATAATGAATTAAGATGTCGTTAAAGCTTCAATGAGGTAAAAATTCAAAATCGTAGCATTGTTAACGTCTAATAGATAAGATCATATTGTATACATAATATGTATTGTGTAACCTAGGATAGGTTACACAATACATAATAGGTTGACTGAATATATGTACACAGTTGGTATATATCTGTCAACTGTGCTTCTGTACTATGTACTAATATTATAAGGAGGAAAGGTTTGTATGTATGTATGTATGGTTTTCACTCATAAACTACTGGACCGATTTTGATGAAATGTGGCACAGATAATCTTTAGACCCTGAGAAAGAACATAGGCTACCTTTTATTGCGAAATATGTACCACGGGCGAAGCCGGGGCCGCAGCCGGACCGCTAGTATTATTTAAAATGAAAATATCTGAATAGCTTGGAAATAAAGTATTCTTTTCAACGGATTCGAGTTTTCTTTTTCACATATTATAAACAGAATTTAAAAATTTAAAAAGCCTGTGATAAAATTTATTAATAACTCAGTCATGATAATTCAGTTTTAAACCGGAAACTTATAAAGATAAATTTGTTTTAAATTAGTTAGCAATATTACATTCGAATCATGTAACCAGCTAAGTCTCAATATGAAAATTTTGAAAAACTAGCTATGCTCCGCGGTTTTACCCGCAGTGCTCCGCTGTTGGTCTTAGCGAGATGATATATAGCCTATAGCCTTCCTCGATAAATGGGCTATCTAACACCGAAATAATTTTTAAATCGGACCAGTAGTTCCTGAGATTAGCGCATTCAAACAAACAAACAAACAAACTCTTCAGCTTTATAATATGTATTAGTATAGACGTATGAATAAACGACTTCAAGTTTTTATTAAACGTATACTTATCCCAAATAAATCTCATTGTCATAAAATCTGAACCTAAATTAAATGAAATCTCAGAAGCGACAGCTTTGAATACCTAAAAAAAATCATTAATAATTATTCGTATGCAAAAAACTAATGACGTAAAACTTCGTAAGACACATAAAAAGGGTAAAAAATTACACATATTGTGATATTTTTCAATTATAAACCACAAGATCTTTGATCTAAGATTACAGTGTACAATGTACATACTATCATAGACTTTCTTAGAACCTTATTGATTAATTATTATTTTAGTTTTTATTATAGTTACATCGATAATCTACTAGCTTACTAGCCGTTCGGCTTCAGAATAAGAAAAAAAATACACTCTAAAGCTTTTTATTGGTAAAAGAGTTGAAACGCAAATTCAACTATCGTACAGACTCCAGTGGCACTTTCATAAAAAATGGTTCAGCCACAAACTAATAAATTAATAATAATAAACTACGTATACAAGTTCAGCTGTTCCAGAAACAGAAAGATAGAGCAAAATTATAAAAAGATTTTTATTCAATACTAGCGGTCCGCCCCGGCTTCGCCCGTGGTACATATTTACGTTTTCTCTACATAAAAACCATCCTCGTACTTCAAGGAATATAATAAAAAAAGAATTATCGAAATCGGTTCAGCCGTTCTCGAGTTATGCGCTTACCAACACATTTTGCGATTCATTTTTATATAAAAGACTAGCGGTCCGCCCCGGCTTCGCCCGTGGTACATAATATTTACGTTTTTTCTACATAAGAACCATCCTCGTACTTCAAGGAATATAATAAAAAAAGAATGATCGAAATCGGTTCAGCCGTTCTCGAGTTATGCGCTTACCAACACATTTTGCGATTCATTTTTATATATAAGACTAGCGGTTCGCCCCGGCTTCGCCCGTGGTACATATTTACGTTTTCTCTACATAAAAACCATCCTCGTACTTCAAGGAATATAATAAAAAAAGAATTATCGAAATCGGTTCAGCCGTTCTCGAGTTATGCGCTTACCAACACATTTTGCGATTCATTTTTATATATAAGACTAGCGGTTCGCCCCGGCTTCGCCCGTGGTAAGTACATATTTACGTTTTCTCTACATAAAAACCATCCTCGTACTTCAAGGAATATAATAAAAAAAGAATTAACGAAATCGGTTCAGCCTGTGGTTCAGCCGTTCTCAAGTTATGCGCTTACCAACACATTTTGGGATTCATTTTTATATTGTAAGAAAAGAAAAAGATTACAAGTACCTACTAGACTACAAGCCCGCATATGAAAAAAATATGGGTCAAATGAACCACCAGGGGTCATATCTAGAAGGAAAGAAGAGCAAAAAATAATAAGATTCATCACTATGCCGTCACTTGTAAGCTGTCCAACTGAGTGCAGATGAGAATTGAAAAGTACAGGTAGACTCGGTAAATTTTGGTCATATATTTTTGTACGGCATTCTTAACCATCGATAGATCCATTAAAAATAATAAGAAACCGCTCAGTGCCGTACAAAAATGTTGGTCCACCAAGTCGGAATTTTAATTTAATTTCCGAGAGTTACCGGGGGTAAATTTGGTCATTTGACCATGTACGGCATCTGTGTCATACTATTGCTATACTGCTTTTAATCCATTATTCCGCAACGCCGTACAAAAATCATGGGGACAAGGGGAAAAAATCGAGAGTTGCAATCCCCTCTCTTTCCCCACTCCAGGGGGTCATTTGACTAAGTACGGCTTCGGTTCCAAAACATTATCTAGCACTCAAAAGTACTATTAAAAGCAATGCCGTCAAAAAATAATTGTTCTTTTAAATGTATACCAATAATCATCTTAATTTCATCGAATTCTTGATATAAAGAGCTGTAAGGTCATTTGACCCTGTACGGGAACTTTTTTTTTAACATGATATTGTAAAATTCAATTGTTGTATAGTATTGCCGTTCAAAAGAAACCGTTCTAAAAAAAGTTATAGAGAAATGCAAAACCAGAAATTTTGTTAAAGTTTAAACATCGTAGATTAATGAAATATAATAGTTTTCTACACTTTATTCGTTGTTTTAAATAGTATTAACATAGATAAATTAGGAAAAAACGATGCCGTACATTTTTGTGCAGACCACATCTTTTAGGCTGATGAAAGCGACGAAAGCTACAATTTTAAGGGTGCTTTATGGCCATTTGATACAGTACGGCATTAACATATTTTTACCCAACTACGGCAAAGCAAAAGGAGGGTTATGGTTTTGACAGGTCATGTATGTATGTTCATCTATTCCCTCGTAACTTCTAAACTACTTATCAGAATTCGACAAATAACATATCATTAGAAGCATCTTAATTGTTCACTGGATAACCAGCGACCAGCTAGCTAAAGGCTATATGGGGTTTCACAAAATCTAATGTGGCGCCCTCTAGCGGACAAAACATACAGAGTAAAAAAATAAAGTTAAGATAAATATGCCGTGTTTGGTATCATTTGAAAGCGCTTTACTTGTACATTTTGAATATGTATATAATACTAGCATTTGCTTGTGACTTTACCTGTATTCATGGGCTGATTGCATATAATTCACATCTTTTCGTTCATAGCTTTTTTATTAGTTCATCAATTTAACGGAGTCCATTCCACTTGACTCCGACTTTCCAAGGTGATAATTAACCACCTCGAGCTTCTTAATATTAATGTATATTTATATTTTATTATCAAAATATAAAGCAAACATTTCGTTATATGGATTTTTTCTTTTTCAGATTTTTCCCCTTTGAACCAACGAAAATGTACGGCACATGAAAAAATATTATCTATGCATAAAATACTTTAAAAATAAATTTATTTCGTATTGTGTCAAATGACCCCCTGGAGTGGGGAAAGAGAGGGGATTACAACTCTCGATTTTTTCCCCTTGTCCCCATGATTTTTGTACGGCGTTGCGGAATAATGGATTAAAAGCAGTATAGCAATAGTATGACACAGATGCCGTACATGGTCAAATGACCAAATTTACCCCCGGTAACTCTCGGAAATTAAATTAAAATTCCGACTTGGTGGACCAACATTTTTGTACGGCACTGAGCGGTTTCTTATTATTTTTAATGGATCTATCGATGGTTAAGAATGCCGTACAAAAATATATGACCAAAATTTACCGAGTCTACCTGTACTTTTCAATTCTCATCTGCACTCAGTTGGACAGCTTACAAGTGACGGCATAGTGATGAATCTTATTATTTTTTGCTCTTCTTTCGTACTAGATATGTCCCGTGGTGGTTCATTTGACCCATATTTTTTCATATGTGGGCTTGTAGTCTAACATAGGTACTTGAGAAAGTGGAGATAAACACTTTTATTTATTTTAATGTTATGATTTAACCTAAATTCACAATATCAATATTGACTCTATTGATTAAAACAATTTCTACATCGATTGTGATATTTATATTATTCATATTTTATAGCTAAGCTTGTTGCAATGATGTCTGCAGTCAACATTTCTAAGTAAACATTACATAGTACATTACATACACTCGAAAAACATAACCCTACATTCGCAGTCGGTTAATGAACAATACATTTTGATGGAAAAGTTTGGTCTATAAAAACCATTTGAACTCGAATAATACGTATTTGGGTTTTCAAGGTTTCATTTTCCGCCAGTGGCCTCATTCAAACAGTATGGAATATTTTTAGCAGAATACTAAATCTAATCATTAGTCATAATTACACCTGACGTAGGTATCTACTATCCCAAAATGTATGTGTCGTGGCCATATCGTAGATTTGCTCATTTCATGATATGATCGATCATTTCACGAAATGGTCGCATTTCATGAAATGGCCAACATAGTTTGTTCAGCCCCCCTAGACAAGTGGCTTTCTATTAGCGTAAAGTTCAATAGAATAGATTATGAATGTATGAGATTGACGTTTGATTACGACGACGACGACGATTGATTACGTCAATCTCATACATTCATAATCTATTCTATTGAAATTTACGCTAATAGAAAGCCACTTGTCTAGGGGGGCAGATCGTTAAATCGTCAATGTTTCACGATTTGGTCATCCTGTGGTTCGTGAAATTAGCGCGTTCAAACAAACAAACAAACTCTATAATAAAAATAAAGATTGTAATAGGTTTGGATTCTGTACTCTGTTTAGACAAGTCACAATTATAATATTTTTGAATGACAAGGCGGCTAATTAATGACCTAGCCTGTAATTATTAATTAATTAAAAATGTAATTAATAAATGAACTCAGTCATTACTTATTACAACACTAATAGATTGAGATGTTTGGATTTTGTTTTCATATCCGTAATAAAATATAATATAAGTAGATGTATAAAAAATAATTTTATTTTATTTCTTTATCACGATTTAATTAACAATTATTCCCTTAAAATATTATCAGTTATCACTTTTAAAACAAGTTTAATGTAAATAAATATCTTGGATGTTTTTAACTTGATACCTATTAAGTATAATTTTTATGTACTTACTTAAATTATTCGTACAATGAACCTATGGTATATTACACCTTACAAGTACTCTATTTGAAAATGAGCATTTTGAATTCGCATCTCCAAAATATTATGAGGATTACAAATTTATAAATCTGAATATCATCAAAATTTTGCATGTAACTGTTAATTTGTAGGGTCGACTGATTCACCAACAAAAACAGTTTACCATTATGTCATAAACGTTTATTTCCGGGCATTCACAACGATGTTACAACGCACTTTGCACACAAAATAAGAGGAAAATTCAAAGAATTCAAATGGACAATAATAAGGATCCAAGCTTGTTTAACCACACACGATACCAGTTTCAACACACACGTAAAAACCCAGAATAAATAAATACATGTTATTGACTTAGGTATGGTAGGATACTCTATACCGTCTTGTACATAGTTCACATAAAATACTGCCACGATTTAAATGCTAGTCCCTTCAAAACACTGATGGTTTCGCGTATATTCCACTGAAGATTACAGTTGCTGTGGGTTTCTCCATAACAAAGTATATGAATGGTCTGTTCGCATTGAATGTCGGTGTTGATATGCGATCAGCGAAGAATGCACTGCTGGCTGCTGACGCAACTGTGCCAGACTCCGTGACCTCTATATCTGCTTTATGCACGATCGCGGAAACGTAAATACTCTCACGGGAAACCTTTTGAAAACTCGCCAACGTTGGCTCAAATATATCAGTCACCCCCATACTGTTGAGCGGTCGGTTCAGCACAACATTCGTGCTTATCTTGAACCTTGGCAATTTGATATCGATGTCTTCCAGACCGAACCTTTCCACGTCCGATTGCAGTCTGCCAAAAATGTCCTTAAATGTTATCGTCTCAAATTTTTGATACACGTCGGTTACCTTTGTCTTGAGATGCGGTAGAATGATCAGCATGCAGTATTTGTCATCCTTTCCATATGGCAATTCCATAACGAGCGAATTCAATGACTGTAAGCTGGAGAAAGGTAGCTGCCCTCTTTGGTACATCATATTCACTTTGCCGATTTCGTTTCTGTTCTCATCGAAAAAAGGTTCGAGAGTTGTTTCCGATTTGTTGAACGGTGATTGCCACAGTCCTTTGAAAGTGATTACGTTGGTGAGAATCATTCTTGAATTCATGAAGTCGTCTGATCTTAGTACGTTAGATACTGAGGCACCAGAATCGTTAATGATAGTATTAGCAGCACGAGCTGCATCCGTAGAATCTGTGAAGTTCAGATTGATCACCATAGCGTTGAAATCCGTAGTGATAATTTTCCGGAAGTCTGGATATATCGTGAAACCCTTGTCTAGGAACATGAAGTTCTTGCTTGTCAGCGAGACATCTGCCGATTTCGGATCCAGTACTATCGACGTTAAGTTTTTGTATCCACTTATGATGGTCTTTTGACTTCTCGGCAGGAAGAATGCGTGAGAGAGTTGAGCTCTGCTATTCCCGGTGGCCCCTAAGGCGACACCAGTCATCAAACT
Source organism: Colias eurytheme (assembly GCF_061535395.1). Classification (NCBI taxonomy): domain Eukaryota; kingdom Metazoa; phylum Arthropoda; class Insecta; order Lepidoptera; family Pieridae; genus Colias; species Colias eurytheme. The sequence goes on from NC_143001.1 coordinate 6,137,787, forward strand.
CCATATACCAAACGGTGATATGACTACATGTCCATCTGATTCCAATTGTGTATAATGTAGCAGTTCTATGCTAAAATTTCTTGCTCTTCCACTGAAGTCCGCGTCCGCGTAAGTATACGCTATACAAAATAACATAAACACTATTATTTTCATGTTGAACGTGTATCTACCACCACGTGAATGAAATGACTGGCTTCTCAACGAATTCGCACTATCATATGAATGTGAAACAAGTTCTGAACTTATGAACAATTGACCGGGCATCTGTCTCACTTTGATAGGAACAATATGAGTGAAACGAGTATACTTGACCACTATGAGCACAGCAACCTGATTTGAACTTTATATGAATAAGTTACCGTCTATTTTGTAATGTGGCACGATAATGTTTTTATCGCGCTATATGTAATTAAGGATAATACAACGGGTTTTTAATTTTTATACATAAAACATAGCAATATTAAAAATGTATTATATGATGAGCGGGCTATACCGTATACAACGAATGATGCTTTGGTAACAAATACATATATAATACTATATGTTATTTTTTTTAATCCGTACCTAGGTAGGTACTATTTTAGATACTATGGTTTTGTAACATATTATGACGCTGAATCGAGTATAACAAATTCAATAACAGAGAAACTTAATGAGGACTGAATTAAAAATATGTGATTTAATATGTTAAGAAATTTTGCATTGCGGTATAAAAGAAAGTCTGATAACGAGGTTGGAGGGCTGGAGCATACTATAGGCACAGAATAATAACTAGCTATAGGTTACATAGTAACTATATATTACTCTGTGCTATAGACACTTCAGATTTGTTACTGTATCTTAATTTTAAGTTGTTTTATAAATTATAACAAATTCTCGTTGGGATCCTCGTCTTTGGTGGTCCAAAAAGGAATAAATACACTAAAATCTTGTAACAGTTGATGCATCGCCTAATAAATCTTCAAGAAAGTTCTTTCTAATTAGGAAATTAATTTTATTTAACTATTGAAATAATTTATCTGCGCCTTAATTAGTATGACCTAGGAGTCTCTACTCGCAAGTTAGGAAGTGTCACACTTCATAGGTAGGTAATTAATACTACTGACTTTACCGTAGACGGAGAATCCAATAGACACCGGCAATGCGTGTCGCAGAAAGGGATAGAAAAGATTACGTCACAATATTTAGGGTTACCGTATGAGGGAAAATTTACCCCACAATTTGTAAGATACAAATATCTCAATATGTAGTTACTTACTTTATGTAGATACTGTATACTTACATTTCTATACTTAATATTATAAAGAGGAAAGGTTTGTAATTATGTATGTATGTATGGTTTTCACGCATAAACTACTGGACCGATTTCAAAAATTCTTTCACCATTAGAAAGCTGCATCTTCACTGAGCAACATAGGCTATATTGCATTTTCAAAAAAATTAGAGATCCTTACCAAAAATGCAATAATGTATCCTTAATAAAAATTCTGTCATCGCGTGCGCTGCGGAATCTATTGAAGATAGAACAAAAAAATGTTCTACGGTATTATAGAATGGATCAATATCTACAAGAAAGTCCGCGATATTCCATTCAAAAGATATAACGAATTTTTAAAAGTGTCAATTTACAGAAAATAGTAGGTATACTGTATAATTCAATGAGGAGGCGTAGTACGGGACGGGGTGAAGGTGAGTAGGGAATATTCGCAGGAACTACTTTGATTCCGATTTGAAAAATTCTTTCAGTGTTAGATAGCCCATTGATCGAGGAAGGCTATATTGTACCGTAACACTAAGACCAACAGGAGTGGAGACACGCGGGTGAAACCGCGGAGCGCAGCTAGTATATAATAAACATATTACTTTTAGATGGGTATACATATTATGTATTTACACATACCTATGTATTATATAATATGTACATATTATATCATTATCATAATCCCATATGAAAATGTGTATGTAATGATAATGCAGATGAAAACTCGATTGTTTATTATTTTTTTATAAAATAAAATAAATAAAATAATGTTTATTTTCGTAAATTAACAGATACACACTTTAATTATATTGACCAACCCGCGAAGGCGCAAAAAAAACGAAATTTACTTAATAATAATTTATTGTAATAAAAAAATTACATTTAAAATATCTCTAACTTAATTAACTACGTCCCTCCGGTTCAATGTTGGAACCAAGAGCGTCCATTGACTTCGGCGGGGCAGCGTTGCGGTGGTGGTGATTGCCGTAATACTTTCTGGAACCGCAGGTGTGCGCGATGTCGCAATCGTTACTGGGTACAAGTCCTTACTGGGTGGCCTTATGCATCTTCCTATAATCAATGCGTGTTATATGTACTTAACAAAAAGTTAACAAAAAACTAGAAATTTCTAAGAAAAAATTTTTTCAAGTTAACAAAACACTAGAAATTTCTAGTTTTTTGTTCAAGTTACTTAACTTGAAAAAAATATTATAAACAAAGTATTAACATTTTTTAAACTTTTATGGCGCGATCTTGTTAAGTATATTTATATGAAGGGCTCCAAAAAGTGAAATATTTTACCGAAAATTATTTAAACATTTTTTTTAATGTGCAATAAGGACGGAAGTTCAAAAAAATTTCGTTAGTTAACATTTGTCTATAAATGTAAAATAATATATAGGTATATAATAAAATAATATAATAATAAAATGTCTATAAAAGTAATAAAATGCACAAAATAATGTTTTTCTACAGGTGATTAAATTTAAAAAACATAAAACATAATATAAAAGTTGAGACTTTGATTGATAAGATTAATATGCCAATAAATATTTACCAGAATAGGTACAGCATAAGGATATAGCATTGTAAGTTTTTTCTTTTGGATCAACATTTTTTTCTCAAAATGGTTGCTGCAAATTTTTGATGACGTCGACAAGCTGTTCGTCCTGTAGCTACAATCCAAATTTTTCGTAAATTATCCGGTCCAGGAAAACTGGAAAAAGCCATTGAATATTTCAGATATTTAATTAAATACACACTGCAGAATATATATTATTACTAGCGGTCCGCCCCGGCTTCGCCCGTGGTACCTACATGTTTTTAACTATCCTATCTCTCAAGTTGGATCGAACTGCACATGGTGTGCGAATTTTATTATAATCGGTTAAGTGGTTTAGGAGTCCATTGAGGACAAACATTGTGACACGAGATTTATATATATTAAGATTTCCCATAATAGTGGGTAACAATTTGTAGAAAAGTTGGCAACACAAAATTTTTTAGGTTAAAATTTATAATTGTTATTTTTGTGGTTTTTAAACAATGTATTCAAGTCAACAGCACGTGATACACAATATATTAACACGCTAAAGTATCATGAAGGCCTATTAACTGATAAAGAGCTGTATACTTACGAGTGAAAAGACAATCCAGGCATTTTCGTTCCACTATCACTTTTACACCCTTTAACACTACACCGCACCATGGTATTATTTTATAAGGTATTAACGGTAAGTTTAAATTATGCAAAACCAAACACAATGAATTACTTCTAACTTATAACATGTAAAAACTATATTTTTAGGGAAGACGATAGTTAGCTGTCAAACTTTGTTTAGCAAAGTAGGTTTCTTTTCTTGAAAAAAGTGGCACGCTGGGTGAAACAAAAAATTTTATCGTTCTCTCTCATTTCTTTACACAACACCGGCATAAGTTGCTCTTTTTCTTGTGTGAATGCGACATAAGATATCAATTTGTCTATTGGTTTCTCTGTCTACGGACTTTACTTACGTAGGTAATATACAATAATTAAAAACCATAGGGATCTAAAAACCCTATTTAACGGCAGAATAACATATATCTATTATGTACTAGCGGTCCGCCCCGGCTTCGCCCGTGGTATATATTTACGTTTTCTCTACATAAGAACTATCCTCGTACTTCAAGGAATATAATAAAAAAAGAATTATCGAAATCGGTTCAGCCGTTCTCGAGTTATGCGCTTACCAACACATTTTGCGATTCATTTTTATATATAAGACTAGCGGTCCGCCCCGGCTTCGCCCGTGGTACATATTTACGTTTTCTCTACATAAAAACCATCCTCGTACTTCAAGGAATATAATAAAAAAAGAATTATCGAAATCGGTTCAGCCGTTCTCGAGTTATGCGCTTACCAACACATTTTGCGATTCATTTTTATATATAAGAAGAAGATGTATTAACTTATTTATGAATGAAATTAGCTTACAAGGTACGCATCTGGTAGGTATATTGAAGATCTTGAAAAAGCCCGTATAGAAATTATAAAATTTCAGACGAAACGTGAAATTTACCCAGGTCACAGATAATACCATAGTATATATAAACAGTTAAATACAGTATTACAATAATTAGGAAATATTGTAATACTGTGGTATAAGCCTTAGGTACTATTAAGCTTATTACTTATTCTGTGCTAATACTATGATAACACTAAACTGGATCTAGGTTTAGATAACCTAGAACCTCAAATATAATTTATCTACCTTTTTAAATTCTAACCTACCTTCATAAAACGTTTTATAAATAAAGCTTATAAAAGCGTGTTAAAAACAATTGTCCGTATTTATGCAAAATGGAACCACTCGACAAATTTCGTTTTTTGCTTTTATTGAAGAATACTCATTCAAAAGTGGTCTAAATTCTTATACAAACAAGAACCACATGATTTTTACGTTGGAAACAAGGTATACTAAAAGCAGAAAGGAACCACCAGCAACAACGAATAATACCATATTAAGCAAAACCGAACCACAGCACCACGGGACTGCTTTGTTCAAACAAATAAACGATATTACTATCATGTCATTTTATACAAAACAGATCCACACCTACTTGGTACCATTATACATTACACATATTTCTATTAATAACAATTATTTTTAATACACAAAATGGAACCAGGTTTCTGTGGTATGGTTATGCGTAAAATAAATACATAATTTAATTGTAATTTTTTATTGCAAAATAAAACCACAAGCATTCGGTTCTATTATGCATAAATAAATATTGTAAAACATTCTGAAACCCATCATCGCTATATGGAACCAAATGCCTTGACTTGTTACAATGCTTCTCATCTTTAAACAACGTATTTTATTACTTAGGTGCAAAACTCCAATTTTTTAAGTAAAACGTCGAACATCTGTCAATATAGGTGACATTCAGCGAAGTAGTTCGAATACGTGACGGTGTTTTTTTCCTCCGCGAAGTAAGTTCTATTGTTTTTGTTAATTACCTTTAAAATTAAATGTGAAAATGTTTAGTAATAAATAAATAAGCAAGCAATTGGTAAGAAAAGCGAGCGATTGGAGACGAACACCGAAGATAATAATGAAGATACAACGGGTAAGTAGTTTTATTTAATGCATTTAAGTACTTATTGAATCTGAGATGCAGGTACGCTTTATCCACTTTTGATTCATTCCCGATTGTGGTGTGATTTTAAGAAGATAGTTCATTAAGTAAGTACAAGTGGAATCCTCTGTGGATTTACGTATTTTAACGACAATGTCGTTGTTCACGAAGGCGCGGCGAGTCGAATTAAGAGATCTTTTCGTTATGATTCATCTGTCATTGTGAGATGAAACTACTAAAGTCTAAACCCTGTTTTAAAAATAACTATCGATGATCTAGGTACCTACCTACTATTTTGGTAAAATACGTTTAGATTCAGATTCAGTACAGTACATTCAGCCACATCATTCAGCGCATATAATTATTTGTTTGATTTTAAAACTCGCGCGGCTACTGTTTTGACCGGAACAAGGCCCTAGCCTGCGAAATTCAAAATTTTAACAAGTTTATTTAATTTTTTGCTTGGTTGCCACTGTTGTGTATGATTTTTAGGGTTCCGTACCTAAAGGGTAAAACGAGACCCTATTACTAAGACTCCGCTGTCCGTCTATCTATCCCTCTGTCTCATGAACCGTAACAGTTAGACAGTCGAAATTTCATATGATGTATTTCTGATGCCGCTGTAACAACAAATACTAAAAAACAGAATAAAAAAAGACGTGTGGCACTCGGGGACTGCCGCGGTAAAGCTATTGCATAGCATGCCTTCAAGCCACACCTCCGAGCCCGTCGGAGTGGAGAGCGTGAGGTTTTTTCGTAACGGAATTTCTCGATTCGGTCCCCGCGCTCAAGGCCCGCGATAGAAGCTATGCAATAGCTTAATAAATATTTAAGAAGCTCCCATACAATAAGCCGTGATTTTTTTGGCGTTTTTATAGATAATGGTACGGAACTCTTCGTTGCGCGAGTCCGACTCGCACTTATCCAGTTTTTTGTACATGGCGCATGTACATACAACATACTTAGTCGTCTAGTAGGGACACGGCTTTATAAGAACTAATAATATTTTGCTGTCGCCATATACCTACCTACATATAAAAGCCACGCGGCTTTATTATTTTGATTTAAAGCTTTTTTCTTTTTATTACAGAAGATAACGAAGAACCTTATACGTCGCTGCCTCTGGAGAAGCTTTCTTCACCTTCTAGCGATATTCAGTCCATATCACAGCTCATTCCACAAGATGCACAGTTTTTATAACGGTCTCATTAGTGATGATGCAATAGAAGACCACATAGATGGACTAGACACGGTGGATTTCGAAATCCAATTTGATGATAACGTCGAATAAACGTCCTATATAAGTATTATTTTATATATTTTATTAATTAAAGCTTTAATTACGATATTATAAATACATAGTTTCATTTATATCATTAAATCCCTGGGATGTGGTTCCTTTTTGTATAAGAGAAAACCTATCAATTGATAAATGTTAAAAGGAACCACATGCACATTTTCTTAATTATCTAGAAAGTTTAAGAATATTCAGAGCAAATTTATATACACTTACTTAAATAAGTAATTTATCAATGAATTTAAATAAAATAAATTTTAATTTTACTTCATCTAACAGAGCTGCAAATGTTTTTGTAAATCCTTTGATATCTCAGAAGTGCGTTTTTGCTGGGTGGTTCCTTTTTGCTTAAATACGGACAATTTATCTTTTAAGGGCCGATTTTTCAATGCCCAGATAAACAGCTAGATAGACTTTATTCTTCAGTTAACAAAATATTCAATTTTTCAATAGACGAATAGGACTTATCTATCCAATAACTACGTTATTTGAGGAATAAATCTATTTGCCGCTCCAACGGCCAGATAGCGCGCTATTCGACGGTTAGGCGTTTGAGTTGACAACTGACGCGTCAAATTTGGGATATTTTCGTATGTCATAACATAGAGCGTAGAATTATTAACAATTAAACCTCTTTCTATATAATTATTATCAATTAAAATCATATTGAAATTGATGTTTTTGATAGTACTGCTGACCATGCCATTGAAAATTTGCCGAACGCTGCCTTTAAGTATGTCGTTTCCATCGTAAAATATATAAATTGAAACACAAATTTAACCAAACTCTTTACTCGAATCAAAACAACAATCAACAATCATAGAAGACAAGTGCACTCCTGACGTGAGTCACAATGACGGTTGTTGACAAATTGCAAGAGTTGACTCTATCCCGCTCTAACCTGACTAATTTAATATGTTTGTTTCGCCACTCCGGGAGCAGAGCTGCCAATATGGAAATATTTGGTCAGATAGTTATTCATCAAATAAATCACGATTGAAAAATAGGCGAGCCGTTATGAGTTAGATAAATAATTGAATAAATCTATTCGAAAGGTAGTTATTAGACTGTTTATCTCGGGATTGAAAAATCGGCCCTAAAACAGATATCTAAAGGATAAAGTAACTGTAATAAGTTGTTTATAAAATATGTTATCTATAGGTGATATTGGTATTAAAAATACTTTCTACTTTGGAATTTCCTGACAGGAAAAATATAATATGTATAGATTGTCTAATCTAAAAATGAACGCCCTTCCACTAAACTTAATTGTTTCAATGTGTGAGGACAAATAATTATTGAACCACTTTTATATGTGTGCGCGCGGCGATTCTACTGCAAACTTTGACTTTCGCGCACTGATTTGTCAACTAATCGGGCGATCAGTTCAGGTGCCTAGCATTGTATGGCGGGGAGAGTGCGCTATGTACGGAATGACACGTCCGTTCTGTCGTGCATCGCGTCATTTATGCACTAGTTGGCCAACTGGTCCTGTCGTTTGGGCATGGACAGGACTGGAGGACTGAACGACCAATGAGGCAGACCAATTTGTGTGTATTGCGTCTATACACGTACTTTGAATGTGAGCGTAAACACAGTGGAGGGGCGTTCATTTTTAGATTAGACAATCTATACTTTATTATTATTTCATCTTGTAATAATGCATTTTATTTTGAACTATAATTCAACTGATAGAGAGGTCAAAGCAAAGGGTACAATTTATAATATAAAGTACCGTCAACAGGCCCCTATAAATTTTTCCCCTGATTCCCATTTTCATTGTAATTTTTCCTCGTTTTGTCGTTTACTCCCTGATGAAAGTCCCGGCATTATTTATCTTTTGTACCTACATAATATCTCAATGTTTGTACCTAAGTATTTTTTCTATAATTCTATACTATTAATGTTTAGCTGAAGAGTTTGTTTTTAAAAACGCTTTAATCTCAGGAACTACTGGACTGATTTAAAAAATTCCTTCACCGGATAAACGGCCTGGAACTGCTTGCACCACGGGCAAAGCCGGGGCGGACCGCTAGTATAGATCTATACTAATATTATAAAGCTGAAGAGTTTGTTTACACGCGCTAATCTCAGGAACTACTGGTCCAATTTGAAAAATTCTTTCGGTGATAGATAGACAGAAGAAGACCAACAGAAGCGGAGCAATGCGAGTGAAACCGCGGGGATTAGCTAGTAGTATACTGTATAATATACTTAGGTATATAATTTTTTGTAAGGTAGAGCTTTGAATGAAATTTTGGATAATATTGCGAATTGCAATAATTTATTATATTTACCTATATTTAAAAATAAATCTGTCCTTTTGTTGTTATTCCAGTATCAGTGAGATTAAAGTTCGCGGCAATATGTAATTAATAATTATTATAGTTTTGACCTAATTAATTTATATTATTGTTACATAAAATATTGCTTATTGTTATCCTTTTTTAAAAATAAACCTTTTCTCGACTAAAATGGATTGCCAAAAAATCTCTGCGTGACCCCTGATTACTCTCACATCTTTAATTAAATAAACAGAAGGAATTTAACGTTATTTCATAACAATGCTCACTTCGGAGCGCTGTAAAACCTTAGTAGCTATTTGACCTAATGAAAAAATTTTGTACATAAAAGTGGTTCCTCGAAAAACAATCTACAAAAATGGTCTGATACCATTTCTTCGTAAAATGATAAAAATAAGTTTTATTGAAAAATATAAATAGCTCTAATTTCTAAACATTTTCGCTTATAATATTTTTATTTATAGTTCTACGATAAAAAGTTACAGGACTAAAGTTGTAGAGAATTTAATTTGCAACAAATAATGCTAACAATGTTTTTTTATCAGATAATTAATTCGTAGTATATTATTATTAGTCTGTGGTTATATCGTAAAAATCATATCAACCGCTTTTTTCAAGATGGCGGCCGTGGGACAAGGGTGGCGACCCCACAAACTTGGTGATAGCTTCACACTGACCCGAGACACTGACCCCCCCTACACATAAAAAAAATAAAATTGCGTCCTCTAAAAAACGTGACCTCAAATGTAATTCCTCTTCAATGTACTAAATAAAATATTGGATTTTAATGTTTTAATGAAGAATTAAATTCTCATTCATTTTAACATGTTATTATTTCAATCAATTTAACACAATAAAAAAAATGGGTAAATCATAAAAATCATATTTTTTTATAGCTATGTTATTACCATTTACAAAAAAAAACTTTACATCGTAACATCTTCCAAAACAGTGACATCTCTTTGGTATTTGTGAAAACGATAAAACTTAAAATTTGTGAGGACTTCAGTTGTTTCTATGTTTATTTCAAAGATGGCGCGCATTTCAATACGCAATATTTTGTCATTATTTTATGATCGTCAGGCTCACAGTCTAAAAAAAATATTATAAATGGTGTATAAATGTATTGTAAAACTTAAAAAATGTTTGAAAAAAAGGCAAGGGTTACAGATAACTCATTTTTCAGCAAAAGTTAAATTTGATGTAGGATTAGCTAGCTACAATAGTTATTATTCTGTCTGCAAACGACAATAAATAACTAGTAAGTAGGTAATTTTAATTTCAAATCACATCCATACACCATCATAATCATCAATACGAAGTTGAAAAAAAAGGTAAGAAAAAAATCAACATGACCCTAAAATGTGCGAATTATAAAGTTAGCCATTAAAACCAGCAATTAATGGACCCAATAAGAAAATATTCAATTATACTATTAATTTATCTGGAATGACAAAAACGTGTGAAAACAAGCCGGTTCACAGATATGGTAAAAATTGTATTTTGTTGTAGTTCCAATGTCGCGGTCACGCTTAGCTTGAATAATGGTTGGGTCACATTATCTACATTTATGCTAGTCTATACGGGGTGTCCTACCGTCGGTATTCTAAGATCAAAGGAGGTTATAGTTTTGCTTACGCTGAGTTATGAGTACGTAAAAAATACTTATAAAATTCCAGATGCATTTTTTTTCAAATAGATGAATTCTTAAAACTCTTTGTGTCCACCCCTAATAAGCAACCTGCCCAACTTTGCCACCCTCACGTGAGCTATCGTATAAGATTATGTTTTCAAAGACAAAATGCTTACATTAGCGAAGCGTTATATGTCGGCTGTGCGAAGCTAGAGAAGAAAACATGAATTTTAAGTAAAAATTTAGCAAAAAAATTTTGGCGTAATTTTGTTGTTTAAGTATTTTTTACGTGATCAGTGTATGCAAAACTACAAGTCCCTTCGCGCTTAGTATACCGATAGTGGGACACCCTGTATAGTTAGAGGAAATGTTCGTTTTCTTTCTGAATTTTCAACTTAATGTAGCGATTGTAAAAACTTATTTTTTATTTTATTTGTTGTCTCTCTGTAAAAGATAAATTCAATACCGGTTTTGAATTATTTTCGACAATATTTTTTTTGCAACTCTAGCTGAATCACGACCCCAAAAACTATAGTCAAAGTATTCGTATCGTCATCGACATTAGTTCCTTTTACGCACGGCAGGGGCGCTGTTCAAATTCCCTATACAAAATATGCTCTCGATAACGATATGAACTTTTTTCATTCGCTTCTGCTTAGCACTAGTATTTTGAATTTTGAGAATTTTGCCAAAGACAGAAAAGAAGAGCTCTAGAATAAGCCCAACAACTAGTATAGAAATATATTATTATCTGTGGCCTAAATAATGACGCAGTTTTGTAAATACGGAATAGTTATCTTTTTTTCGTTGCTTTTTCGTTATAAAACTAAAAATTAAAAGCTGTATTGTTCCGTTCGACGCATCTCCGCTCACACCGTAAATCTGTCCCTATCTTTACTATGACATCACATATTCTACGTGGGAAATAATATTTATAAAAAAGAAACAATTGAACGCGGAGATAATTGGCTTACATAATTGTTCATACCATTGTGTTCACGATTTTACCTAAATACAAAATTTTCAAATTCTTTTGAGGTTAAAAATAACAGGATTCAAATATAAAAGTTCTATCGGAAGTTATTTTTGTTTTATGCCATCTTGATATACTTACCTACCTATCATAAAATATTTTATTACACTATAAAATGAACTCAAGTAAAGATCAAACTATGACAATCTCAATCTTGAGGCTTCATTTACAACGTGTGAATAGCACTTACAAGGTAAGCAAGGTATATCCTATCGACTGCCTAAAACGGAATGTAGATTGCAAATGCTTTGGAAGTCCATGATACCTATTTGGATTAAATTGCAGTTGTAAATATGGTTGATTTTGTGAAATAAGTGTTTATTTAAACCTTCGTGGGCTCATTGAACCTTCGACACTTTGCTGAAGATGAGATGATGAAATGTTTACGATTCTTTATAGGCATACAAACGTATTTACGTATTCCCGAGACTCGAATTTGTGGACCGCTGACAACACAAAATTTTTTGGAGTTTTTTCTTATTATTCTGAGTAATAAATTGACTTCGTTGATTAGGTATAGGTACCATTAAAGTGTGTTTTATAGTTCTTTTACCTATTAAAAAAAAAACAAATTGGTATGAAAAAGATTCATTAATCATGAGTTTTGAATGGTGTTGATTGATTTTATCTTTGTAAACGATCAAATATTGAAATATGTAAAGGGTGTCTCAGCACCGATTTTAAACTTTAAACACGAATTTCTCGGCAACCTGCGGGGTTAGCTGGAGGGGAGTGGTAGCGTTCGATAGGTGACGAGTGCGGATTTTTTTGTGGCCATGGCGCAGTGGTCTGGTACGCACCGTGCGTACGCAGTAAAGCGTACTTATGCAATACGTTTTCGTTGAGTGAAAAACGGTGTAAATTTGTAGTCGCTATGAAATTCACCGTTTGAGTGATGCCCCGAGTACTCAATTAATTAAGTCGTGAGGAGAGAAGTTTAGAGCGACAGAATGTTTACTAAATCATTCAATTGGACCACGAAATAGACCTGTGCGATCGATTGAACACATCGACCGCGTCGCCGCTGCGGTCACGGAACATCCAAGACGCTCACTTAGACATCATGCTGCCTCTTTAAGCCACCATCGGTAACTTTTTTGTACCTCAGCTGCAAGAAGAGGATATTGACAAGTCTGATGTATGGTTTCAGCAAGATGGGGCCACAGCCAACACTGCTAGGGACGCACTAAATACGTCATTTCCGGGAAAATTCATAAGCCGCTCTGGAGACATATTGTGGGCTGTGGCCACCCAGATCTCCCGATTTAACCCCCGCTGACTTTTTTTTATGGGGTTGTCTCAAAGCAAGAGTTTTTGATACCCCTCTTACAAATTTGGAGCAGTTGAAGACTAAAATAACGACAGAAGTGAGAGCCATTTCAGCGGACATCCTTCGGCGCGTCTCGGCAAATTTGCGTGTCCGATTTGAAGAGTGCATTCACCATGATGGAAGACATCTTGACGGTGTAATATTCTGTACATAAAATCCGCACTAATACACTTTAATTTACTACAGTAAAAATATTATGAATACAGTTTGTTTTTTTTACACAAATTTTCAAAGTTTAAAATCGGCGCTGAGACACCCTGTATATCTAAACTTCTTAGAATTTTGTAAACAATATTATGTACATAATATAAATGAATTTAGTTAAAATCTAAGGTTAAAATTCTGTATTTTTTGTTACGCCTACCTCATATACCTACAGTGCTGTCGAAAAAAATCATAACTTAGGGTTATTCTCAGTGTGAAAATACCTACGTACCTACCTAAATATATATCAAACTAACAATATTTCTAGTTTTTCTATGTGCTTTCAGATCTGACAGGGTTAAAACTTACTCCATCTACTTACTGGAATTCAACTGTCATAACCGAGGGACATAAAGTACTTACCTAGTAGGTAAATATAGTGATGTGTCTTAATTAAATGAAGTAAGATCATTATTCAAAGCACTTACGCAGTCGAGTAGATGTTACAACACTGAACACGATTCACTTGAATGTAAGCCCTTCTCAGATTATACAGATAAATGTTTAAAACAAGAGCTTAGAATATCTAAAGTTCCTATCTAATATTAAAAATGCAAAAGTAACTATGTGCTTATTGTGCTCTGTCTGTATTTTCTTTACGCTTCAACCACTGAACCGATTTGTATGAAATTTTGTTCGGAGATAGCTCGAGACCTGACAAAGTACGTAGGATAGTTTTTATCCCTCAAATCCCACTGATACGAGAACAATGTGGGCTTTCCCTTTAGTGTGTGGGCGAAGCCGCGAGCAGAAAACTAGAAGTTATTTTACATAGGATAGGTTTTATCCCGGAAGTCGGAACTACGCAAGTTTTTCTTTGAAAACTCGGGCGAAGCCGTGGGCGGAAAGCTGTGTTATATTTCTGGACGTTTAACATTTAATTCGACATTTGTTACTCGTAATATAAATCTTAATAAAGAACTTATACTGAATCTCAAATTAAAAACGTTTTAACTTTTAAAATGTTTTACAACTTACAAGTAGTTACCTATGAGTTTTAGCTTGAACGTAGCTGTAGCTTCTACCGCGAAGAAGCGGTGGGTCAAGGAGAAATAGGTGTCTAAGTATGTATTGAACTTAGAAATATATTATTTTCATAAATCTGTCCATATAATATATTAAAGAATAATAATTAAAATGCATATTACTTCGTTTGGGGCAAAGGCCAGGGTCACTAACCACTGAGTTACCGGGTTGTCAAGAAATATGATTGTCTATATTCAAACATGTAATTATAAGATTTTATCTATATTTTTGATTTGTAGACAAACAGACAATTTATTTAAGTAATGGATGGCTGTGCTTAATATGAAATTCATCATTAATATGTTTACAAATTACAATGTTTACGTTAAGAAAAAAAAAAAAAAATGTTTTTGTACAAAATGATATAGGTACCTATATCACCTATTCAAGTTCCAACCAACCTTCCTAGTTCCATACAATTTCATATTAAACTAGTAGGATAGTAAGCAAACTAGGTACATGTTTAGTATATTCTCACATCATTGATTTGCGTGTATAAAATACATAAGTATCGCAATCACCATTTTATAGTCGACTAGCTGCGCCCCGCGGTTTCAACCGCGTTGTTTATTGAAATTATATTTTATGATTGGCCTAGTAAATTTATTATACCTACAGTAATATAAAGTAAATAGTAAATACCCAAACAAAACAGTTTTTTAACCCACTTCAAAATAAGGAGGATGAATTTATGAATTCGGCCGGTATACCTATTTGAATTGGTTTCTTTTTTTCGCTTTTTTATATATTTTATAACTAACTACTTACAACAAATATTACATTGGATGAATCTTCCCCCATTAAAACTTTATAAAGATTTTCCATTTAGCTACCATACATGAATAATCTTAATTGGTTATAGATATATTATCATGAAAAATACATATTAACAAAGATATGTTATTTTGCAACAATATTATAATAAACAAATGATTCCACACACATGACATTGAAAATTAATGATACTGGAAGAATTGATCATTGATAAAATCTCCATTTTATGTAGGTCACACAAAGAACGTTATTTACATTTAGTTAAAGCAATATAATCAATTACGTCATCACAACAACATGATTAATTAATTCGAAGACCTATACTAACAGGTAAATGAAAACAACATTTAAATATTATCACATATATAATATCAGTCATGTATTTACAATTCATACAACTTGTGGTTGAGCGTAAACGCCCGAAAATAGTATAAGGCCGGAGAACCTATCCAAAACTAGGAAAACAAATTCTTTATTGGCTTCAAATCGCTGTCCTAATATTCTATCTTCTAAACCGACTACTGTTGACGCAGCGGCTACTGTTCCTTCTTCATTAACTTCTAATTCTACATTTTGTATAGTTTTTGACACGTACAACGCACTATCTGACACTCCTGGTAATTCAGCCTTATCTGGGTCAAAAATCCTTTGAATCCCACTGTACTGTAGAGGAGGTATTAAATCAGTTTGTGCGGATATCGTAAAACGTGGGATATAACAGTCTATTTCTGGTAGATTGCCTCCGCTCCTGAATTCCGTCATCCAACCTAAAGGCTGATTGGCCAAGTTACTCAGCAGTGTCTTCAACGGCATTCCTTCGAATGGTAGAAGTATCATCATCGCGAATTGTTCGTTCTTTCCGTACGTCATTTCTAATATTTGCGCGCCGATTGAATTTGCGTCGCCCGTGTTATGTGGTGCTTTGTGGTACATCATGTTCACAGATCCAATTGTTTTACCTTGTGAGTTATAGAAGGCTTCTTCTTTAGTTTGCGTAGGATCGAATGGATATGTCCAACTTGCTTTGAAGTAAAGCGCATCTACCAGTATCATCCGTAAATCTTCAAGATGTTTCGGCTGCACGGCTTCCCGTATCCTTCCGTCAGTTGCCACACAAACATAATAGTTTATATCAGCAGCAAGCCTTGTTGTATTGGAAGCATCCACGAAATACACTGCATTACCATAATAATTAGCTGAATCACAGAATTCCTTATGAATTTTATAATTAAAGTCAGCGAACATAGCCGACTGTCCCTTCAGGGTAACATCTCTATCGTCGCTTTTGAGCAGATTAACTGCAGCTGCGTGTAGTCCTTGCGTTGACCGTAAATCGTTTGGCAGGCGGAGTTCCTTCATCAGCTCCAAAAACGTTTCACCAGAAGATCCTTCAGCTAGCAAGGAGAAGATGTTCCATACTGATAGTGGTGATATCGCGACGTTTAATTGACCGAAACTCTCTTGAAATGCGTAGACATTGTCCAGGAGTTTCAGCGCGAATTGATTTATGGGTGTGAAGTCTACACTAGGGTTAGTTGGCACGGCAGCGACTAAGCTTGCTAACGCCACGACCTTCCACATTGCACACGTCTTATTAGCACTGAGGTGAAACTCACACTGCAGAGTCAAACGGCGACTTTATCAATTTCAATGGAGGCTTCTCAACAATGGAATTTAACTTATGGTACGAGCCGAAACAACTATTTACAATGTGCGTGAGTATATGGGAACCTGATGTTCTAATCGATTGGACGCAGACTCATAATTATTCAATAAACCAATTATTTTAAAATCCGATTGGATATCTGGGGTCACGATTTGTTTATAGAGCTTTGAGATTTTACTCTGGTGCATTCGTCGGAATATTTCAGACAATAAACGGAACAACATAATAGAGGCATTATCATTAAGATTTAAGACTGATCAGGGTACGTAATTAAATAAATACACTTTATTTAGCACCAAATAAAACAGACAATATAACAAAAGAAAAAAAGACGATATAATATATAGCCAAAAAGGCGGCCTTATCGCTACTGAGCGATTTCTACCATGCAACCTATGGGTAGGATTTTGAATTAAAAAGGGGAAAAACAATAGGTGGTGCAGTAATGAAAAATTTAATTAAAATACATTTAAACCAAATAGCTACTTATGTTATAAATATATACATAATTGTTGTTGATGGAATATTATAGTTCTTAAATGGAAGTGATTATTCTTTTTATTGTCGCTTTTATTAATGTCAATGTTTCAGGAAGTAACACCATATTATAGTACTTTTAAAATGGCCACTGTATTATAGTTTATGAACTTATTTGTGTTGTAAAATGGAGATGGAGTTAGGATAAGTTAGGTTATAATTGTTAAATATTTTGATGGCACATAAACAGAGGAAATAAAAAATTTACTTCCATTTTAAACATAAAGTTGGCTTTGTTATGTGAATATAAAGATAACCCTCAAGATAAAAGATTTTAGAATTGAAGACGATTTTAAGGAATTATGGTAACGGAAGAAAAAATCGCGACGTTTCTGTAGCGTTTAAATAATTTCAGTTAGTAAAATATTCAGAAGTTTACGAAGAAAAAACTATTGTTTTGTGTTTAAGTGCTGCTAATGATTTGAGGTGATAATTATTATAACACAGGATCTGAAAATAAAAGCTATTGTTTTATTCATGTGTCGCTAATTTTATAATTAGTGTGAGAATATTATAAGAGGATCAGTATTGAAAACGTTTGATCGGTATTTTTTTTGACTTATAAATAGAATACGTTTTCACGTCTTGGTTAATACTTTGTGATTGCATGTGTTTATTGGCTGTTAATTTTTAAATGTTTTCACACATATACTCTAATAATTTTCAATTAATGCATTACGAAAATATCAGTTGGTACATACTACTGCAAATTACTGGCCGAAATAGTGCCGAAGCGTGTTCAACTTCCACATTTCGGTTTTCTCTTCAACCTTGTATCATAAGATCCAGTATCAACAATTTTCTTACTTTATCAAACAAGCATTTCATACAGCTTTTATACGATCTCTTTATTTAACTATAATTAAGATTTAAATCATACATAATTTTACTCACATACTTATAAGTTATAACACATATCGCGATTAAACCGTTCGCGTATAACCAGCCTATAATTACGCAAAACCGTATTGTCCATTGGGAGGTCATTCTGTACAATCCACATGTTTTACGCTTCACCTATTCGAATCTACGGAACTAAGATATTATACATATATAAGATTTGTGTAGTTGTTTGTGTAATGGTTTTGTTGGGAATTCTTGGTTTAATCTATGGAGTTTTTAGTACGAACCAAAGTGTGCTGTGTGACCGAGTTTTTCTTTAATTAGTTATTTTGTGATTAAAATTATCATAGTTAAATGGGAAATAAATTCATGGGGCTTATGAAGAATTGAGAAACTTTAAATATTTTAAATTAACACCTGTATTTAATTATTATCTGTATCTCAGGTGTGACAAGTGCCTTCCCTAATAAAGTTCATACACATAACTACTATCTATTTGATTATTACTTATTAGATTAAAAAAGTCTAATTCAGGACAATTTTCACATATGGCCCGATTGGCATTAGCATGGTACCCAAAATTTTCACATATGGCCCGATTGGCATTAGCATGGTAACAATAGGTACCCTAAATTTTACTATTGATATCTTAAAATAAATAATGCGAGAATTTGTCCCAAATTATCAATAAAAGATAGTGATTGATGTGTCACACTGATAATGTACATTAGGTACTTAAACTGAAATATAATTAAAGCTTGTTTTCCAGTTCTAATGCTATACTTTTGTATTCATAGCATTGAGAAAAAGCTTTCGAATTTGATGGCAGACGGAGGCTTATGTTTGGCGAGGTCATTTTTTTAATGAGACGTTGAAAAAGTAAGACTAAAAATTGTTTACCTACCTTTAGCGATTGATATTTGATTTAATTTATTAACTAGGTACTAAATGTAATTTAAGAAAGAGAATAACTAATAATAAGAGGTTACAGATTAAAAAATATATATGCTACAAATTGAGGACATCCGCCATTTTTGAAACGTCAACCGTCAGGTTACTATAGTCCTTTTCATTTAGGATGATTCCTGTGACACTTCATCGTGTTCCGAATTACGTATTTTATGTTTAAAAAGTCAAAATAATTTTAGTGCATAATATTTTTATTTTATGGCGGCATTATTACCAAAAACATAAAAATGAAACATCTTAAGCTTATAAATCAAAAACAGTATTGTTTAGTTTAATATAATGAAAAATAAAATAAAATAACACAAAAATATAATACCTACGCAATTCGTGTACATGAAATGGATCGTTGAAAAATCATAGAGTTGGAAAATCATTTAATCGGCGCCCATCTTGTGATCGTTTGTCAATCGAGTCAATCGTCTGTACGAGTACGTCAGCCTTGTATACAAGTTGCATTTTTATATTAATCCTTTACGTGGTATTCTGTTATTTTTACTAATTGTTATTGTTGACTTTTTGTTGCTGTTGTTTGCTAAGTTTCCTTAGTTAATTGTTGGCGAAATTCCGAAAAAACTAATTTTGGTACTTTATTCAAATCGATTTCATTTCCATATAGAATATTATCGATTATCGGAAACAATTGATACGATTTCAGTAACCGACATCTCTATACGTGTCAAAAATCGATGTGTCACAGAACTCATCTTAGGTGGAAAGGACTATAAATATGAATCATTATACCATTGAGATAATATTACTATACGTATGGAGGAGACACCACGAACAAAATCTGTGCGCCATTTTTTTGCTCTAACTAAGTTTTAAAAATTATTATCTAGTTTGGTTCTTACCGATGAAAGTTATTCCTTTGCACATTTCCGTATTATTTGTGCAATATCGTAACACACACAAAGGCATATTTGATGCGTTTCACTTTAAAACCATTAAAAAAAACCGCTCAACATACGTCATGTGGCGTATGTTGAGCGGAACATAAGTGATGTAGGCGGTGTCGTCTCCATATCTGGGGGCACGGTAGTGCCCCCGCCAAGACAAGCCAAGCGAGGCGCACGGGCACTACCTACCTTTTCTCGAAGCGCTTCGACGTTTTTTTGAACCCTCATAACTTGGGTTTGGATTATGCTAGATCAACAAAATTTTCGGGATATATTGTCAATAGCGGACTTATTGAACATATTAAGTTTTAATTACATTAGCTTTTATACTTCAGATTTTATTTATATCTAAAAAACGCTAATTTCGTCACTGACTCACTGATGATCATCAAAATTCTTAAGGTATTTCCTAATGTCCTAGAAAGCTGAAATTTTGTATGTAAGCTAGTATTAGCACACAAACAACAAAAAAATTATAAAACTTGTAACTTTCATCCCCCAACCCCTTAAACTAGGGGATGGGAGTTTGTATGAGACCTGTAATTTTAAATTAAATTTTGATGACGCTAGAGGTCTAATCTAATAATCTAAAACTTGGTTCCCCTAGATATATATATGTATAGGTATTCCTTGTTAAAAAAAAATTGTTACAAACAACCTACAAAAAGAAATGAAATCCCACCAAAAACATTTTCATGTAAAATGTTGCCAAGACGAGCCCATATGACTCGCACTGTCAAAAAGTTATCAGATCTCATGTAGAGCCAAGCTTCTAACACTACACGCCCTAACTCTACAAGGCCTAACTTCACAAACTCTACACCTTAGTCAAAATATGTGGCTTGGCCGTTCGTTACTACAAGAACTATTGTATAACACAAAAGTAATGAACAGTGAATTAATTTTTCACCTTACGCCGATGTGAATGTAGCGAAATGGCCAAGCCACATATTTTGACTAACGTGTAGAGTTTGTGAAGTTAGGCCTTGTAGAGTTAGGGCGTGTAGTGTTAGAAGCTTGGCTCTACATGAGATCTGATAACTTTTTGACAGTGCGAGTCATATGGGCTCGTCTTGGCAACATTTTACATGAAAATGTTTTTGGTGGGATATGTATATCTCAATGCATTATACAAATTATTTTAGACTTGATACAATCGCTTTGATATAAATGGAAGCTAGCACACCTCATTAATTCAATAATGCTTTGTGTAAACAGAGAGATTATTTAACGTCAAATTTGCATGCCAGTTATTTGTTATGCGGGTTCAGATAAAGCTTAATATACATTTTTAACTACATCGTTTCTATGGACAGTTTATGGTTCATTGGCCGTTATGTAAAATAGGTTATGGGTTTTACTTTTTTGATAATAGGTAATTAAATATGCAGATGTTTCACATGCTTAACAGCATCTATACGCAAATACCAATGTTTATGAGTAGGTAAGTAACTAAACGACCGTTATGCGATAAGCATTTTTTTATAGATGCATTAGAATATATTATAAGGAGGAAGCATTGGGAGGAAGATTATAATTTTTGTATTTTTGAATGTTTGATATAGTTAAAAAGGTTAAAAGCATATGGACCGATTTCAAAAGTTCTACAGTAGACACATACCAACTTCCCGTGTGGAGTTTCTGGTCTCCTATCGGGCGCGTCCCCAGGTGGCGGATAGGGGGAGGCCTCCCAGATATGGGGGGTACCGGTGGTATTGCCGGCGCGGACCAAAACCAGCTTGGAGGAACTCGAGGGCTACATGCCTTCGTCGCAATTTCTGCTCTGCAGGGAGCTTCCCTGTGCAGTTGCTGGGTTCGAGTTCGAACAGTGCTGCTGTTGGCGGCGACGTATGGTAACCAGTGGTTGCGGACGTTTTTAGTCCTACTGGGCGAGGGGCTGCTCTGCAGCGGTGGATGGCGGTTGCTACAATCGCGGCGCGGCGGGCTGGGCGGCAGATTTTCTGACGTCTGGTTAGGGGCTTCGGCCTCCCGTCGGGCAACCTGTTACCCGTCGTAGTGTTGTTGTCACGTCTAGCAGCTACGACGGACCAGGGGGCTTGCCTTAACCGGCCGGTTCGAGAGGAAGGACACCTCATCAAAAACCCTCAAATCTGCGTTTCAGTCCAGCGGCGTGGATTTCCTGTCCCTTTTGGACAGTTTGGCTCGGGAGTGCGTGAGCTCTAGCTGTGGCCTCCCATGGATACCGCCCGACCTCCATGGTGTATAAGGGTTATCCGGGTGCAGGGGGCACCGCCCGGATGGACTTTTTATATCCCCCATACTCGTGGGAACAAAAATGTCTTTTAACCCGGCCCCATTTAATAACGACGACTCTAGCAAAATAAATTTGGACAATGATAGGCAACACGATTCGGATGACGCAAGGACAAGACGGACGAGAGCTGGGGGGCTGTCGAAATCAAGCTCAGCCAACAGCGTGGTGGATATGCAATCCCACGAAAAGGGAAGGCTGTGGCGGAAGAGGTCCCTAGATAGGAGCCGCTCCGGTTCGGATTCAGAGGATGGGTTTGGGGGTTCAAAAACCCCCTGCCAAAAAACATCCAAAAGAGGGAAGGGCCGCACGCCGGGTACGTGCGCCGCTCGGCGTGCAGCCAAACTGGACGCGTCGCGCAAACTGGAAACAGAGTTGCAGGCTGAGCAGGAGGTCGCGGAGTGCGCTGAGCGCATCGAGGCGATGCGTGCTAGTGCTCCCCTCCCCCCCATTCCAATAGAGGAAGGAAACACGGCGGAGGCTCTTAGCCTCCGTATTGCGGATAGCTTGGCCGCCATTGAGAAGGTGCGGTCCAGGTCAAACAATTTGAAGACCACTTTCAAAAAAGTCCTCAAATTGGCGCACGATGACATTGAACTGTCGGTTGCACAATTCAAGCGGCTCACAGTCTCAGAGGAGACACGGCTTCTGCAGGCGGACAACTCCCGCCTACAGGCCGAGATCGACTTCCTCAAAAGGGAGCTCGAAAAGGTGAAGACCTCGCAAAGCGTACAAGTGCTTCCCCAACCGCGGGAACCAGACGCTGATCTGGTAGCTTCCATTTTGCGCCAGGTTGGAGACATGATTAACGCTAGGTTTGAGGCCCTGGAGGAGCGTCTGCCGCCGGCTAAGCGATTAAGACCGGCGCTGGCGGCGGATAACAGGAGAGCAACAGTGGAGGCCGTCCAACAGGTGAGCCAGGACCTTGTCCCTCTCCCACCACCAGCAGAAAAATCATATGCAATGGCTGCCTCGGTACCGCAACCGGGCATATCGGCGACGGGGTCCACCCCAAAACGGGCCGTGAAGCATGCTGCGGCTCCGGTCGGGAAGACTGCTTTAAAGCAGCAAGTGGCGGTACAGGTTGCAGCGACGGCCATGAAGCCGAAGCCGAAGGCCAAAAAGAAGAAAAAAGTGGCGTCGAAAAGCGCGGCGAACTCAAAACCCGCCAGCATAGTCGCGCCCTCCACATCAGCCCCATCGTCAGACCCCCTCCCGCAACAGCAGCCAGAGGAAGGATGGACTGTTGTCGGGAAGGGCGGGAAGAAAACAAAGGGGGCCAAGGCTAAGAAGCCTGCGACGCAGTCCCGCAAAAAGCGACACAAGCTCCACGTTCCCTCTTCTTCGGCTGTCGTCCTGACCCTTCAGCCGGGAGCGGAGGAGCGTGGCATAACTTATGCCAAGATCATGATGGAGGCGCGGCGTGGGATCAATCTTGGGGAGATCGGCATCGATGCGATGCGCTTTAAGCGTGGTGTTACCGGTGCCAGGATATTGGAGATACCTGGTGCTTCCAGCACAAGGGAAGCGGATGCTCTAGCCGCCAAATTGCGGGAGGTACTAGGCGAGGCTAATGTGAAAGTGACCAGGCCAGTGAAGTGCGCAGAGCTGCGTATTACTGGCCTGGATGACTCGGCCTCTGCTGAAGACATTGCGACCGCGGTCTCACGTGCAGGGGAGTGTTCCGTCGAGCACGTAAAGTGTGGTGCCCTGCGTTCTGGCCCGCGGGGCGCAATGTCAGCCTGGGTAAGCTGTCCGGTGACCGCGGCGAAGAAGGTGGCGCAGGAGGGGCGCGTTCTGGTGGGGTGGGTTTCCGCAAGGGTCTCATTAATCGAGCAGAAGCCCCTCCGCTGCTTCCGCTGCCAGGAGCTAGGCCATGTAAGTGCTACGTGCTCATCACTTGCGGATCGGAGTACCATTTGTTTCCGCTGCGGTGAAATGGGCCATAAAGCGGGTGAATGCTCTGCTACCACTGCTCACTGCGCCCTTTGTGCAGAAGCAAAGCGACCAGCAGAACATCGGCTTGGAAGCTTAGCCTGTAAGGCCCCCAAGCCAAAAAAAGGCGGAATGCGGAAGCAAGACGGTGCTCGGGCTCCATCACGCTCCGCTCTGGTACCTGAGGTGCCGCAAACGGAGGCAGCAATGGAAACGCAGTAATGGCCCCACTGCGTTTCCTACAGGCCAATATCAACCACTGTGCTAGGTCCCAGGATCTTTTACTCCAAAGCCTGGCAGAGTGGGAGATTGATGTGGCGATTGTGTCTGAGCCGTACAATGTCCCCGCCTGGGATAACTGGGCGGGTGATCTAGATAGCTTGGTGACACTAGTTGCACAAGGCGGTACTCAAATAGAGCAAGTGGTCAGGCGACGGGGCTGCGTATCAGCGGTAATTAACGGATACACCGTCGTGGGGGTGTATTTCTCGCCAAATCGCTGTCTCGCTGATTTCGAGGAGTTCCTCGTCGTGTTGAGAGATATGATCGACCTCGCGCAGCCACTGCCTGTTCTTCTGGCCGGGGACTTCAACGCCAAGTCCGTGTCTTGGGGTTGCCGGGCAGGTGACGTGCGCGGTACTCTGCTTGCAGACTGGGCGGTCGCCTCTGGGTTAACACTTATTAACCGCGGAACAGAGCTGACATGCGTGCGACAGAGGGGTGGCTCTATTGTAGATGTCACCTTCGCGAGCCCCCCTCTCGCTCGCTGTATTCAAGACTGGAGGGTTCTGGTGGACGTGGAGACGCTTTCGGATCACCGCTACATCCGGTTCAGCGTCTCCACGCCCTCGACGGCTAACAGTCGATTCCCGACTGGTGAGCGCCATCCGCGCTGGGCGCTTGGAAGCCTTGATAAGGAGCTTCTCATTGAAGCTGCCATAGTGCAAGCCTGGCTCCCGACGCCGCAGGGTGACGATGTTGATGTGGAGGAGGAGGCCACTTGGCTTGCCAACGCAATGGCGCAAATATGCGACGCGAGCATGCGGAGAGTGCGGTCAGTCCCGCGAAGGCGACAAATGTACTGGTGGTCCGCCGATATCTCCCAGCTACGCGCTTCTTGCGTAGCTGCGAGGCGGGCGTACACCAGGCATAGACGCCGTAGACGGCGTGACGAAGAGGAGGAGGCGCGGTTATACGCCGTCTACAGAGACTGTATCGTGACTCTCCAGGACGCGATAGGCACAGCAAAAACTCGCGCATGGGAGGAGATGCTCGAGGATTTGAACCACGAACCCTGGGGTCGGCCTTACAAGAGGGTGAGGCAAAAGCTTCGCCCTTGGGCCCCGCCCCTATCTCAAACTCTGGAGCCTCGATTTCTGGAGCAGGTGGTGACGTCCCTGTTTCCGAATCGGGGAAGACATTCTCCCCCGCCGATGGCATCCACAATGACTGTGCAGGAGGAGTATGCTGATGAAAATGTCCCTGTGGTCACGCGTGACGAGCTCGCAGTGGCGGTGGAGCGGCTCAAAGCAAAAAAGACCGCTCCCGGCCCTGATGGTATCCCAGGGCGGGCTTGGGTACTGGCGCTAGAGTCACTTGGACCCAGGGTGGAACAGCTCTTCACAGAATGCCTCCAACAGGGCCAATTTCCCCGGAGGTGGAAGACCGGGAATTTGGTCCTGTTGCAGAAGGACGGACGCCCGCGCGATTCGCCCTCGGCTTACAGGCCGATCGTGCTGCTCGATGAGGTGAGCAAGCTCTTTGAGCGCGTTTTCGCAGCTCGCCTCATCGACCACCTGGAGGGAGTGGGGCCGGACCTGAGCGAAAACCAGTTTGGATTTCGCCGGGGACGGTCCACCATTGATGCGATCGCTGCGCTGCGTGACCTCGCAGACAATGTGGCTGATGAAGGTGGAGTGCTTTTGGCGGTGTCTCTTGACATCGCCAACGCTTTTAACTCGCTACCATGGAGTTGCGTAATTGAGGCGCTCCGCTATCACAACGTGCCCGAGTACATGGTGCGATTGCTGCAGTCCTACCTATCAGAGAGGGCTGTGGCGTACCCCACACGCCGTGGATGGATGGAAAAGGAAATGTCGTGCGGTGTTCCACAGGGCTCGGTTCTTGGGCCTCTCCTGTGGAACATCGGTTACGACTGGGTCCTGCGCGCCACTTATCTCCCGGGTGTAAGCGTGCTCTGCTATGCGGATGACACCCTGGTGACTGCGCGTGGGGCCTCGTATAGGGACGCGGCCCTCCTTGCGACCGCTGGTGTTGCAGAAGTTGTGCGCCGGATTAGAAGACTTGGTCTAGAGGTGGCCCTGGACAAGTCAGAGGCGATTTTGTTTCGTGGCCGTCGAAGGGCGCAGGCTGCTGGATCAGCCATTCAGGTGGGCGGTGCGTCCATCAGCGTTGGTTCCACGTTGCGCTATCTGGGCATCGTGTTGGACAGCAGCTGGACATTCGTGGAACACTTCCGTCGCCTCGCCCCCCGGCTTGTTGGGGTGGCCGGGGCACTTGGAAGTCTGCTCCCGAATCTTAGGGGGGCTGGGGGCGCGTGCCGTCGTCTTTACACCGGCGTCATTCGCTCCATGGCCCTCTATGGTGCGCCCATTTGGGCTGACTCTTTGAGTGTCCGTACCAGACCCCTATTGCGTAGACCGCAGCGGGTCATGGCGCTCAGAATCGTGAGGGCATATCGCACGGTATCCTTCGAGGCCGCGTGCGCAATGGCGGGGACGCCCCCGTGGGACCTGGACGCCGAAATGCTGGCGGACGTCTATCGCCGCGTCGCCGCGTCCAGATCGCACGGGATCAACCCATATCTGGAGCAGGTCCAGCAATGGAGGGCTGATGCTCTCGAGCGGCGATTCAGTGAGTGGAAACGACGGCTCGAAGAGCCCAGCGCAGGAGTAAGGACGGTCGAAGCAATCCGACCGGTCCTACGTGAGTGGTGCGACAGGCGGCATGGGGCCATCACCTTCCGCCTGACACAGGTACTGTCCGGACACGGCTGTTTCGGGCGGTACCTGTGCAAAGTCGCCAGACGGGAGCCGCAAATGGCTTGTCATTGGTGCGACTGTCCGGAGGACACGGCAGACCATACTCTCGCCGTGTGCCCCGCGTGGTCAGAGCCCCGTGCTCGCCTGGTCGCAGTCGTCGGCCCTGATCTCTCCCTGCCTTCCATAGTTCGCGAAATGGTTGGCGGCGACAGATCGTGGTCCGCGGCTATCACATTCTGCGAGTATGTGATGTCGCAGAAGGAGGAGGCAGAGCGGGTCCGCGAGAGAAACCCTTCCGCGGATCCGATTCGGCGTCGTCGTCCTATTGGGCGTCGTCGCCGTGTCGCGGCCGCTTTACACGGTCGCGACCTGCCTCCCTGATGATGGGCACCGGATGATGGAACGGGGATATAATCCATCATCCGGTGCGGAGAGGCGGCGTGAGAAGTGTTCCACTCACGCCGCCCCCCCAGGAAGGTAGACCTGGCGGCCTCCCGCCACATTCGCGTTGGGCCTGGAGACAGGCTGCCGCTGACGGGTCTGCGGACGCGGTTCTACCGAATACCCGCGGCCCCGTCAATAAAGCGGCACGGCGGAACACAGTGGAGTTTAGTCGGTAGGACCCTGCACTCAGTAGGGTGAGTCCGACATAACCCAGGGCTCTTCCCCCGAGTGCCCTGGGTATGCCTAAATGCATTCTCCACTATAAAAAAAAAAAAAAAAAAAAAAAAAAAAGACACATACCAACTTACGAAGGCTGCATTATTTCTCAATAACATGGCTGGCATCCTTCTCAATATTATGGAGTGTGGAGGATACAAGTTTGAAACTGTATTATTGGCGCAATATTTAGCAACCCTACAAAATATTAATAAAACAATATAATACTATTTATTTAACACACAGAAAACAATACTGAAGAAAGAAACAAAATGTTGATCAAATTAACAATAATTCGTGTAGTGTGATAAATTGATATCAGCGCCATCTATCGTTTCAAAGTTGTAATATCTTTAGCCAACAGTTCATGTTGTCGTTTTTTATAATAAGATATAGATGGCGCTGAAGCAAGGGCGGTGATAATTAATTATAAAATATTCAAATTAATTAAACGTTAAAATTAAGTACAGACTTTTGTGGTAAAACAAAAACTGGAAACCTTTCATCTCAACAGCAGTTGTAAAGTTTTATAGTAACTATAGTATTACCACAGACTAATAATAATATACTACGTATACAAGTATTACCTAAATTATCTGTGGTTTTATTTTCTTCACAAAATATCTTTGTAAAATATTCAACTTGTTCTATGACGATAAAAGCAGTAAGTACAGTTTAGAGCATTTTCCGATTTTTAAATGAGGTCTGTGAACGTTAAAATAAATAATCGATGATTGCTAAAGGTGAAGATATTATAAATGTACTAGAAATTGCCATATACATAATATATCCATAATTAACCACAAGTGAATAATAATATTCCCTAGATATTTGCATAATGATATTGAGGTAGTATATTAATTAACTATCTCATCTTGCCTCTAGCCGTCTATTAAATATACAGTTGTGTTATTTTGCAGTGCTATCCCTGACTGTAGGCAAATGTCCTTCCTACTAATATTATAAATGCGAAAGTTTGTGAGGTTGTGTGTGTGTGTTTGTTACTCTTTCATGCAAATACTACTGAACCAATTACAATGAAATTTAGCACACATATAGAGGGTAAGTTGGATTAACACATAGGATAGGTTTTATCCCGGAAATCCCACGGGAACGGGAACTATGCGGGTTTTCCTTTGAACACGCGGGTGAAGCCGCGGGCGGAAATCTAGTTATATAATACATAATTATATAACGATGGAATACGTAGAATATCTTGGAATAATTCTATGGAATAAGCCATAAGGGATTAATTTTAGCTAAAAAATGTAGCTCATTTGATAGTTCATTATTTTAGTGTATAACCACATAAAACTAACTTAGGTACAGCCCGCGGCATCGTTCGCGAGGTTATAAGAAAATGGGTACGTATCATAGGAGAGGATCTTCTCATCCCAAATGATTTTTTTGTTGCAATAAGGCTAGTTCACTATCCATAACCACAAAAATCATATTATCGATAATTATCTTGAAAACGCTGGCTGCGTAGAAAGAACACACACTTTCTTATTAATATTTAGGATTCTTTATAATAAAGTAAGTGTATAAATGACGTTTTGGCGGGATTCACTTTAACACTCAACACTTTAAATTACTTTATTTTTACTTTAACACAATATTACACAAGTTACACAAGATCCACAAGATACACACAAGGCCGATAATCGACATGAAATTTCTTATATGTATTCAACAAAACATTTCGCTAGTGCGATGCAAATCTAAAGTGTCGCCATCTATTGGTAACTTATGAAACTAATTGTCGTAACTTGACATATTTAAACGTAATTAGACATTCCGCCCACCAAGGACTAGTCCGTAACAAAAAAACAACTAAAATATACCTCTAAACAAAACAAAACATAACTAAACAAAACGTAACCGCCCACCGTGATACATCAACGTAGTGGCGTTAAACTAGTAACCAAAAAAAAAAAAACATCTAACACTTCAGTCAACTGACCTTCTAAAGTTTAACAATTTTATAAGATATTCTATTATCTAATCATTTTATTTAGGCAAAACACTAATTTTACTTAACGGTCGTTTTAAATATCCATTCTTACACTTAATTGTTACAACGCGAGTTATATTATCTGATCCAATATGTTTGTTTACAATTTTTCCTAAAATCCATTTAGAAGGTGGAACGTTATCATCTCTAATTATACAAATATCATTAATATTAGGTTCTTCTAATTTCGAATTCCATTTATACCTCTGATTTAAAGTAACCAAATATTCTTTAGACCATCTACGCCAAAAATTATTTACCATTTTTTGAATAACATTCCATCTTTCTAATTTATTTATATTACAATCATCATAATTACGATCACTTATATTTATAACCGGTTCACCTATTAAAAAATGACCTGGGGTCAGTGGGAGAGGGTCATCCGCTTCGCTACTAATAACAGAAATTGGCCTAGAATTAAGACATGCTTCGATCTGTGATAGTACTGTAGCTAATTCCTCATACGTTAAAATACTGTCACCTATGACCCGTTTCAAATGGTTCTTAGCACAACGCACTCCGGCCTCCCATATCCCTCCAAAATTAGGTGATTGCGGCGGTATAAAATGCCACGTCGTAGATTCTAATGTAAGAAGTTCCGCAATTTCATTAGGTAAATTAGATTTAGCCGAGTCAAACATTTCTCGTAAATGTTTGTCCGCACCAACAAAGTTTGTGCCATTATCACTGAACAAATCCTGGCAACGTCCACGTCTAGACGTAAAGCGTCTAAAAGCGGCGATAAATCCCTTAGCGGTTAAATCTGTTACAGCCTCAATATGTATAGCCCTTGTGACCATACACACGAAAAGACAAATGTAGCCTTTATAAGACTTTGCCCCTCGACCTGGAGAAAACTTAATATTGACTGGGCCTGCATAATCAACACCAGTTGCCGTAAATGGCTTACAAGGCTTCAGTCTAGTATCTGGAAGCTGTCCCATCAGCTGCACTCTCGCTGCTTTCGAATATCGTAAGCACGTGAGGCACTTCCTATAATGTTGTTTTACTAGATCCCTACAGCGTATTATCCAATATTTTGTCCGAATGTAATTCATCATGATTTGCGGTCCACCGTGCAAAGTTTTTTCGTGAGCATCCGATATTAACAACTGGGTAAGATGAGACTTAGCTGGCATAATAATCGGGTGCTTCGTGTTATGGTTTGCGTGAGCCTTATCAATCCTACCACCGACTCTTAATATTCCATTTCGATCTAAAATGGGACAAAGAGTACGGTGGTAGGATTACGAAGGGGACTTCTCTTCGGTATATCCCTTTTATTCTCTAAATCCTTGATCTCTTCATCAAACGCAATCCCTTGAACCTGTTTAATACATTTCTCTAATGTTTCATTCATTTCATTTACTGTTACAAACTTCGGCAAAATTTTTCTTTCTTCCTTCTTCAGTAATATTCTTCGACAATAAGAAATGACCTTTAGCATTTTAGTCAAATTAGAAAATTTTAACCATTCAAAATCTTCAAATTTATCTTGTTTAACCATTAATGATACTTGTCTTCTTTCTTCATCCGTATCCACTATCTCTGGATTTTTCATTTCAATATTTCTGTTCTTCAACCATTCCGGTCCGTACCACCATAGTGAATGAGAAAGTAATTCTGTTGGAGTCAAACCTCTAGATGCGCAATCAGAAGGATTGGCTTCGGTTGAAACATGACCCCATTGATCATAATCCATTATAGTTAAAATCTCTGATACCCGATTACTTACAAATGTTGTCCATTTGCTTGCACCGCCCTTCAACCATGCTAAAACGATTGTAGAATCAGTCCATCCGTAAATGTTATCTTTGCATACCTTCATCACTTGAGATACTTCGTTCACAAGTTTCGCAGCAAGCACAGCTCCACATAACTCTAAACGAGGTATAGAAACTTCCTTCTCTATAGGTGCTATTTTTGTTTTAGCTGATACTAACCTGACATGTATGGATTCATCGTGATTGATGACTCTCATAAAAACTGCAGCAGCATAAGCAGATCTTGATGCGTCTGAAAAGACATGAAGTTCAACATGACTTTGACTAGTGCAACAAATCCACCGTGGTATTTCTACTCGTTGAATGTCCTTGCATTGCTGTCGTATGTTAAGCCACATTTCGTTCAAATCTTCAGGTAATGCATCATCCCAATCTAAATGCGCCTTCCATATTTTTTGAATAAATAATTTAGCAACAATGATTACTGGTGCAATCCAACCCATTGGATCAAACATTTGAGCAATATTAGATAAAACTTGTCTTTTCGTGACTGGAAATTTTATCTCCGGTAAATTAATTGTATAAACAAATCTATCTGAACTACGATTCCATGAAATTCCTAAAACTTTTACCATATTATCAACCTTAATTAGCATAGATTCTTCCCTCTCTTTATTCTCATCTCCAATATATTTTAATAGTTCCTTACAATTAGAGCTCCATTTTTGAAGTGTAAATCCTCCAGATTTCATTAATTTGTTCATTTCATTGTAAATAATTTTAGCTTCTTGTAACGTATCACAACCTGTCATTAGATCATCGATATAATAATCATTTTTAGTAATTTCTGATGCTACTGGAAATTTGAGTTTCTCATCTTCTGCTAAACGTTGTAAAGTTTTAACAGCAAGATATGGTGCACACGCGGTTCCAAATGTTAGAGTGAGCAATTTAAAATGTTTAATTGGTTGATCCGGTAAAGTTCTCCATAAAATTCTCTGAAAATTTGTCTGTCTTGGATTAATACGTACTTGACGGTACATTTTAACAAGATCAGCCACTATACAAATGGGATGGGTTCTCCACCTCATTAATATATGTCTGAGATCTTGTTGGATTTTTGGTCCAATCATAAGATCATCATTTAATGACACATTATTTGTTCCCTTACTAGAAGCATTAAAAACTACACGAACCTTTGTCGTATCTTTATCCTCCCGTACAACAGCATGATGCGAAAGATAGACGGCCGTTGGATTATCTAAATCATCTTCTTCGACTAAAGACATATGATTAAGAACTAAGTACTCTTCTATTACTCGTCTATATTCCTCATATAATTTAGAATTATTCTTAAGCCTTCTTTCTAAAGCGAATAATCTATTCTTAGCTATATCCATCGATTCTCCATACTGGCACTCAGGATCCTTATTTTTAAATGGCAATGTAACAACATACCTTCCATCTCGATTTCTCTCAGTTGATTTTTCATATAGCTCTTCACACAATTGTTCCTCTCTTGTAAATTTCTTAACAATCATATCTGGTTCAGCTTCTAATTCCCAAAACCGCTTCAAAAAATCATCGTTAGTTCTAACCTGTAAATGAAAACTGTTAGCCTTATATTTATCTGAAAGTGAATCAGATACCTTGCCCGATAAAACCCAACCAAAGACCGTATTCTGCGCTATTAAATTTCCTTTGGGTTGTTTCATCATACCTGTTAATAAAATCTCAGCATAAACTTCTGCCCCTAATAAAACATCAATCTTACCTGGTGTTGCATAACCTGGGTCCGCTAATTCTACATTCTCGAGTTCGAGCCATTTAGGAGCATCTAATTTCACACATGGAAGCATAGACGTAAGTGAAGTTAATACATAAGCCTTAACATTAATAGAAAATTCTGAGTTATGACGCGATTTTAAACATATGGTTACTACATGTTTAATATGCATTTGACCATCTCCCAGACCTGATACTAAACTATTAACAGATGTACGTTTAAGACCGAGTAACTGTACAGTTGCTTCAGTTACAAAAGACGCTTGCGAGCCTTGGTCCAACAATGCTCGTACCATAAATAAGTTACCATTATTTGACTGAGCCTTAAGTAGTGTCGTAGCTAGCAGAACATGATAGCTTTTATGCTCTCTTTTGGCAAAATTTGCCACAATCTTTGATTCTACTAGCGTAGACGAAGTTTTATTCTCAATCCCATCATTTTCTTCTTGTGTCCTTTGAGTGTTTTCAATGAATCCTGTCTTCTCTAAATGCAACATAGTATTATGTCTACGTCCGCATTTCTTGCAACAAATTGATTGTCGACATTTACTTACAATATGTGTAGGTTGCAAACAATTAAAACATAAGCCCTTACTCTGTACGTGATTTCTTCGTTCTTCTACTGTTTGCTTCTTAAACTGTGTGCATGCATTTATATAATGATTATCACCACAAACTGAACATACATTCTCTGTCTTCTTATTCTGTAGGATAGCTCCGTGAAAAGAACTTTTAACTAATTGCCTCTTTTGTGACGTCTCATGTCTTATAGGTTGCTTTCCAGAATCTACCATCTCTAAACTCCGAAATCTTGCTTCTAAAAAATCCACTAACTGTGACCAAGTTGGCAATTCATCGGCACATGACATGCTTATCTGATTCTCCCATAGTTTATGTGATTGTACATCGAGCTTTGAAACCACCAAATAAATTACAATTGCATCCCATGTTGCTGTTGGTATTCCCATATTATTTAGCGCTTGTAATACTGATGTAGTTGTGTCCAGAAGTTGCTTAATCGCTTGTGCAGATTCAATATTAATTTGTTTTTGTCCAAATAATTTTTTAAGAACAGCATTTAAATTATATCTTTTATTATTGTATCGTTTTGTTAATTGGTTCCAAGCTTCTTGGTAGTTTTTATCAACAGTAGCAAAATTTCTTAATAAATTCTCAGGTTCTCCCGAGACACTACTCTTTAAATAATGCATCTTTTGCACCGGTGATAATTTTTCGTTATTATGAATTAGCGACAAAAACATATCATAGAATGTCTGCCACTCCTCGTATTTGCCCGAAAATGTTGGCAAATGTATTCTTGGTAGTTTTACATCGTCACTTGTCATCGCATTAATTGATGTTGATATCGGATTATTGGGCACTTCTTCAAATTTTTCTTTTAGTTCAGTCATATGGTCTATGTAAATTTCTTCAAACTTGTCATAATCGTCTTCCATAAAATATGTCAAGGATTCTCGTTGTTCCGATGTTACTATTTGAATTAGCTCTGTATGATTCCGTTTAAATTCCAAATAAAAATCTTCCAAATTTTTTATTCTAGTTTCCAAATACTGTTTAGTGATTCTACTTTTCGGACTCTTCCTAAAATTTTGTTGTGCCTTTTCTAATCTAAGTAACAAATCCGCTTGACTTTTAATTAATTTTGAAGCCATTTTAGTTTAAATATTAATAATTTAGTTTTATAAATTTTTCTTCTAAAATTATCAAAGTCTCAATAATCTTCCAAGTCTATAGAATAATCCAGAAATTTCTTCAAAGTCCATATAATAAATTCTCAAAATTTTCCAAGTCCTTAGAATAAAATCTCAAATATTTTCTAAGTCCATATAATAAAGTATCAGATTTTTCCAAGTCCTTAGAATAAAATCCCAAATATTTTCTAAGTCCATACAATAAATTCTCAAATTTTCACAAGTCCTTAGAATAAAATCCCAAATATTTTTCTAAGTCCATATAATAAAATATGAAATTTTTACAAGTTCTACTTATCGGAAATTTTTCTAAGTCTTTCAAAGTCCAAAGTCCATCTTAGGTTTCGGCACCATGTATAAATGACGTTTTGGCGGGATTCACTTTAACACTCAACACTTTAAATTACTTTATTTTTACTTTAACACAATATTACACAAGTTACACAAGATCCACAAGATACACACAAGGCCGATAATCGACATGAAATTTCTTATATGTATTCAACAAAACATTTCGCTAGTGCGATGCAAATCTAAAGTGTCGCCATCTATTGGTAACTTATGAAACTAATTGTCGTAACTTGACATATTTAAACGTAATTAGACAGTAAGTAAAGTTATCGAATTTAATGTGGTGTGAAATATATTCTTCAAATCTTCATCATTATTTTATTCATTATTTCAATAGCATTTTTGATGTAGCTATATTTATAAAATCCCAGCCTGTAATTTTATAAATATGTATAAAAGAAACTCTCCCAATTCTTAGTACGAAGAAAGTTGATTTTTACGACAAGAGCTCGAGGCAAATTCAGGAATCCTATAATAACAGTACATTTGTATATCAAAGGTTTTACAGATGTTACTTCTCACGGGATAATATTATGTATTGTTTAATCATGACTATTGTTTTTATCCAACTGCGTCGGGAAATTGGAGGATAATGTTAAAAATAAAACAAATAAATTAAATTAAAATTGTTTATTTCAACTCATACATTGAATACACATCACAGATACATAAAAAGTTTTTTACATCCTAATACTAGTAGGTATTATGAATGCGAAAGTTTGTGAGGATGGATGGATGGATGGATGTATGTTATTCTTTCACGCAGATACTACTGAACCGATTACAATGAATTTTTGTATGTAGGTAGCTGAAGACTCAGAATAATGAAATAAGCTTTTTATCCCGGAAATCACACAGGAACGGGAACTATGCGGATCTTTTTTTGAAAACGCGGGCGAAGCTGTAGGCGGAAATCTAGTATTTCATACAAGGAAGCCGAACGTCGTCTCAGATTGGCTTTCCAAAACAGCATTGGTTTTCTTTATATATGTAATCCAAACTTTTGTTTAGTTTCATTTGGTAAGTACCTACCTAATATTTTTATTTATTACCTACACACCTAAACATTTCGCAGCCAACAAGGTAAATCAGTCGTATAACATTACAAAAATTACATTAAAAAGAATTATTATTAAACCAGCATCCTGCTGAATCCATTAAAAAGGAGACGAAACCGCAAAAGGAAGCTAGCTTAACAAAATGAAATTAACACTAGAAAATGGCGGTATAGTCTAAGACCCCACAGCATTTTAATGCGTTCATCGTTTTTTTGCTAAAACCCAGTGGAAGAAATGTTTTCAAAAATCGATTAAAATGCTTGGGGCCAAATTTTGACTGGCAAGTGGCAACCAAGTCGATATATAATCGCCTAATTATAAATATACATAAAATTTTGGTTTAAGCAAAAAAAAAAACGATGAGCGCACTAAAATGCCGCGGGATCTCGTACTAGTAGGCACGGAAATGGAACTCCAGTAATTAATTATTCAGATTCATTAAACCGTTACCTGAAACATGCCATTACGCTGCTCTATTTACCTTTTGTTTAACTAAATTACTGTTTTGTAATTAAACGCTGTACAGTGGTAATGGGGTACTATGGGAATTACGTTTGAGTCCCCGTGGAGGCTAAAGTTTAATGAAACTAGCTGTGCATGTGGTTTTACTTGCAGACAAGATCTTGAGCAAAACTTTCTGTAGGTATTTCGGCCCTGATTCAACATCATAAAACTAAACAAAAGATTTTTGATTTGTATTTTCATGTTGTATTTTTTATTAAATAATAAAGTTATATACTTGTCAACAATATAATATTATACAACACGTTATAGAAATTCCTTGCTCCTAATATTTAAAGGTTTATTCCAAGCATCCGACTACACATTAAATCCTAGTCCACTTGAAGAGGAAGCTTTTACGTATTAAGGTATAAATGGCCTTTCTTAGCTAAAATAAAATGCGAGGAAATAAATCTTAAATAGCAATGTGTTGATTACAAGCTTTCGTGTAGAAGTTAGAAAGGATAGTTTGGGTTTGGTAGTCGATTTTAAAAGACTGTGGAATGCGTTAGTCTTTATATATAGTACTAGCTTACCGCCCGCGGCTTCGCCCGCTTTGTCTAAAACCTTATAAATTATATACTAAAACCTTCCTCTTGAGTCACTCTATCTATTAAAAAAAACTGCATCAAAATCCGTTGCGTAGTTTTAAAGATTTAAGCATACAAAGGAACATTATAGGAAAATAGGGACAGAGAAAGCGACTTTGTTTTATACTATGTACTTAGTGAAGAAAATACATTTGTTTTATTTTCTTTATAGGTATGAATGAAGCCGTTTTGTTTTATAAAATGCATATTGTTTTTGATTGTATACAATTTCCGTATCATTGAAATAATAAAATTTTAATAAAATGAAATTTTACTACGAAATAGATTTAGTTTTCCATCGACATAGAGTTATTAAACCGTATTTTGCGAATAAACTACAGCGCTAACTTCCAAAATTCATTTTTAGTTGCACCGACAAATTTACCCGCATTACATATAGGTACATAGGTATGTAGTTTGTTGTAGTTTATCGGATTTTGGAACTGCTTAAACTTTCAGCTAACTATTTTTAGATTTCTATTTTTAGCTAACTATGTTTTAACGTTAGTGGATTTTAATTATTAATTTGGTATAACTGTTATAGAAGTTCACTGTGTACATGTGATTATTTGCTTAGATTTTTACAGATATACCTAGACTGTTTTAATACAACTGTGTATAAATCTGTGCCTCCAGTGAATAAGGGAATAACTCAAAAACAGCACTTTTCAGGAGAGACAAAAAACTATATATCTATACTAAATCTTTATTAATTCAAAATTTTAAGCTTGTATGTGTAAGATATGATGTTAGACTATATTTTTACATATGAACACATATTGTAACAACCCCATAAATATACTTTTTTCGTGTTTTTTTGTAGTTGTGGCCTTATGAACGAGTACTTCATGGAATAACTCAATGTATTCACATACTTTTTTTTTTACTCTTTGCAATATAACGACTTATGCCCTTATGCACTATGTTCATAGTCGCACAACACGACTTATATTATTGCCAGTTTTGGTTTTATAGAAATGATGTGACTTATTATGCTTGAAATTTGTGTACTTTATGACTCAATTGAGGCATTTTAGTGGAAAAACTATGCACGTAGCTTGAAAAACGAATGAAATCAACGGGTTTTTTATTTAATATTTAATATTCATTTTAATAGTCATTTTAAATATGGATTGTAAACAGTCGTAGGTAATATTTGATGGTTGTAGATACAAAAAACGCATTTAAAAATTGGAGACACTTAGGGCGCGTTCCCACTATGTCGTAACGACTAATTTATCGTTCGACGACTGTCGTCTTTACCTGTTCCCATTATAACGATTGTTAGTCGTCAACATTTTTTATCGTTTAGCGACTGTCGTATCTAGCTGTTCCCATTGGATCGCGACGACATTTTATCGTTTCCTGGCAGTCGCTTTGTCGTTTACACATCATCAGCAAGCTACAAATCTAGTCGCCTCTGCGTTCGCTTGGTGATTACTAGTGCGTTTACTCTCCTGAGTTCAATGGACGTCATAGAGTTGCCGTCCACGATTTTTTATCGTTTTACGACTGTCGTGCTTGCCGTTCCCACTGTCACGACAAAGTGTCGTCACTGCAAAAACTGTGGTAGACGACAGTAAATTGTGTCGTTCTAAATGTGAACACCTCCATTTAAACATATAAGCCACGACACTTAAAACTACACGATTATCTGTCGTCACGACACGGTGGGAACGCGCCCTTATTGTAGCCCTTATTTAAGAAAATCCTAGTTGCAGGATTAAACATATTAATTCATTAGTTCCTTAGGTTCTATACACACCTTTCGTTTTCCCACAGTTTTTTTGGCAAAAACTTCTAAGTATCTCGGCTTTTTTACTGCGAACATAATCACGCCACTTCTCCTTTATCGCTACTAAGAGTTAAATGAACAGAGAATCTTGAAACAAACGTTTAGTCTTAAGGCTCTGTACACACTGAGCGGCTTAAGTACTAAGCATATGTTTTCGTGAATATTTTTTTACGTAGAACTTAAATCAAGATCCTTATCGAACTATGAATAGAAAAAAGTCGATCACGAGGCGGTATTCGAACTTAGCGGAAGACGCGGGTTTGTATCCCGCGATCCATTTTTTCTGTTCTTTAAAAATTTATAATCATATCTAATAATTAAAACTTTAACAATTTGAAAATTAACACGTGATTGATGCCTATATAACAAAATTATGTGTTTGATTTTATATTTTTTTACAGAGTTTCGAAAGTTTTAAAAGCTCTATTATATTGGAGGCCTAAACTGCTCGTTGCTAAAAGGTCCTAAATGCAAATGTGGTGTAAATTGTAGCACTCAACACACTCACATAAGCCCTTGAGCTCAGGATTATGTTTCTGTAGTTGGAACTAAGATATGCGATATATTTCTACGTAATTGTGACACGCCTTTACATCAGTTAATATGTGACAAAGGTACGTAACAATACGAGTTAAAAGTATCTACATATAAAAGTATTTACGTATAAATTATACGTAGTAATTTTTGAAGTTAAACTTTTTCAAACGCGTTGAGAGTAAAATTTCAAGATAGCGTCATGGCAATACCGTCACTGCGTCATGGAGTAAGGCAACGATTTTGTAATTTTTCTTAAAGAAGCTTCGCTTTTGACATGTGTGCTCGGCACACACGCTATTTTTTTGTACTCTTAGCTAATATAATATCATAAAGCTGAAGATATTTTTTGGTTGATACTGCTGCTCTCAGAAACTACTGTTTCGGTTTTGTGTTCGTTTCTCTATATTTATCAAGACAGGCTTTACGCTATAGGTATACAATATAATTAGAGAATATAACTAGCGGTCCGCCCCGGCTTCGCCCGTGGTACATATGAAAAATAGATGTTGGCCGATTCTCAGACTTACCCGATATGCACAGAAAATTTCATGAGAATCGGTCCACCCGTTTCGGAGGAGTATGCAGACTAACATTGTGACACGAGAATTTTATATATAAGATAGGAGCGGAGCAGCGATGAAAATGATCTAATAGCTGAAAAAAAATAGAAACGATTATATAAATTAAGAAATAGGTGAAAATAGAATGATTAGATGTTTAATGAGGAGAAGGAAATTATTAGAAGGGGTAACCTTTCTAACCCTTTGATCTTAAATATATAAGATAAGGGCAGATTACTGAATTAGTGACACTGATTATAATAAAATGGCAATTTATAACTTTGGTTAATTATTATATTTTATTTTCTGTTCACTATCCCGACTGTGCGAAGGTTTTTTCATACAAGAACTATTTAAACTAAATTATTGTTCTATGTTCATCATAATATTATCATGCACTTTCATAACAAAGGAATAATGTTTAAATTGATTCAGCCATTTCAGAGATTTAGATTTTAAACCTCGTCTCTTATATTCAACTAATTTCATTTTAAAAGAAGACAATAAATACAATATTGTATCGATGGATTTGGCCTTTGTTGAATTTAATATTTAGTTTTGTAGCATTCAAATGCTTTATAAATGAGAAATTTTTAAAGAATAGAAACATTTCGACAGCAAGGCGGGATGGTTATCCTCAAAAAATCTCTTTTAAAAAGCATTCGAATGCTATGAAACTAAATATCAAATGATCACAATAGTCAAAAAGTATTTTTTTTTGTAATATAGTTAGATTTTGAACAAAAGTTTGATCCTTTGGGTTTGAAAATCAAAATGGCTTAGGTATTTTTCTATCCTATTTTAACAAACAGAACTGTCCACTTCAAGTTTTCTAAAAACATTGAGTAATTTAAATATAAACAAAAGAGCCTTAATATTTAATGGTATAACAATATTATTATGTTCCTTATGTACATAATACATTCAATCATCACTTCAATATATTACTAGATTTCCGCCCGCGGCTCCGCCCACGTTTTCAAAGATAAACCCGCATAGTTCCCGTTCCTGTGGGATTTCCGAGATAAAAAGCCTATGTCTTATTCTGGGCCTTCAGCTATCTACATACCAAATTTCATTGTAATCGGTTCAGTATTTGCGTGATAGAGTAACAAACATCCATCCATCCATCCACTTTCGCATTTATAGTATTTTTCTAATGTTACAAGGACATTAAAACAAAATCCTACAAAATAATATTCACTTTCACTTCAAAGTTCGTTCAAAAATATCAAAATCTACACAGAGAACTTTCTAGAACCTTAACAAACATGTACTATCGCGAATCTGAAAACTAAACACGTTTAAAAATACTCAGTGTATCGGAAATTGAATATTGTGTCACGCGCGTCGTGGAAATTGGTTCGTGACCTAGGCATCCTGTGGGGCTGCATTTTATCTGTGCTGCTTTAAAAAGGGGGATATTAAAAAGATTCGCTTGGGTAGGCTAGGTTTAGTTCGTAAATCGGTAATAGGAGTTAATCGAAATAATGGGCTAAATATTTTAAATTTAATAAATCGATAACGTACGTTTACCGGTTTAGTTTGTAAATCGGTAGCAGGAGTTAATAGAATCAATAAAATGCTGGAATAAAAAATAGTTTGCAACTGGAGCTTAATTGAAATTTCCAGTTTAAGAAATAAAGGATTTGAATTATGAGCGGGTAAAAAATTAAATAAATCGAAAAATGCAGGTAAGATGCAGGTGTAAATTGAAAAAATCGTTTGTGATTTGACCGGGTAAAAAATTGATTGAATTTTCCAGTTTATCTGAAGGTTTTTTACATTGCTCGAAATGGTGAAGGAAAACATCGTGATGAAAATATTACGTCGTAGGATAAAAATGTGCAATCAACATTTTTGGCTAGCGAAATAAATATACATAGGTACATATTATTACAATACAAGTTTAGGTGAGATTTTGCAAGTTGCAAGTTGTGTTCTAAGAAAGAAAGTTAACAGAAAAATCATAAATTAATATATTGCTTTTTATGAATACAAATTTTAAAGTTTATACATATTATATGATTTTATTTATAATCTAGTGCATATTTCATAGGTCTTTGTTCTCAAGCCTAGATAATGCTGGCCATACACCATACTTTCTATCGTCCAATCGGCATGACGCTGTAGCTTGATCCAATCTGCAGTTTGTCCATAGAGACCACACACACAACGTTTGAATTGTCCAATCGGCAGCAACGTTCAGTTGAAGCCATGGCGTCACCGGTGACAGACGACGATATTAGCCGTTTTGGGCGTTTTATTCGTAAAAATGAAACAAAAAAAGGATTATATGCCGGGAAGATTGTTGTTATATATATGTACCTATTTAATGAGAAGTACCCAATGTGTTAAGTAATCTGGTACTTCATCTATCTCCCAAACAACCGTTGACATCTAAACATCCATATACTTTCATATTTATCCACCAAGCGAGCGAAGCGCCTATGCTTCAGCTTAGACGAAAAATGACCAGAAAATTGACCAGACTGAAGTGACGATCGCATACCGCCATACCCGGTCCAATCGACATGATCCAATCGCCATGATCAAGCCAAAAGAATCGAAATTCGATTGTTCCGTCAAGTATAACTATCATGCCAAATAATGCCAATCCACTCCCACACATGGTCAGTTCTAACTGATCCAATCGGTAGCGTCAAGCCGAATGGACGATAGGAAGTATGGTGTATGGCCAGCATTAATAACATTTTGCTTCTATCTTTCTCGATATTGTTTTAAACATTTACGAAAGTGTATGCAATATTTTCCGAATAGATATAGAATGTTTTTGATATCTATAGCTATCTAGTCCCAGCTCAGTGCAGACTATGAGGTCCGAACGTCCCTAGGTGATAGGGTTGGCACGAGGTGGAAACATATTTTTATTATTTTTCGTGTAATGTGTTGTAGTAAACGTAGAAATGTATTATTAAAATAATGTACAAAAATTGACATTTTGATAACTAATATGAATATAAAGTTTCAATTCGAATATTTTATAGTTCTATCACGCACTCTTAAATTATTTTTACTTCTTGCAAACAGCAAATTATTTTAAATAAAACTATTTTGTGTTATTTATATGTTTCTCATTATATAGTGAATAAACACGGTAATATCTCTCCAAATAACAAATATTAAAAAGTTTAAAGATGTGGCAAAGCATTTTTTGATGTGACATAACACAAATCCAAAATACTCTACAAGATAATTAAAACATACACAAAACACCAACACACAAACAACAAAATAAACGACATTATACAAAATTTAAAATTTAAAAACTTTTTAGTGCCAACCCTATACCAGAGTATCCCGAGAGAAATTATTGGACGAGTCAGTCTTCCCTGTTATTATACTTTGTAACCAGATAGCATACTGTGCTATGCTTTCCTGCATTATTGCGATGAATTTAGTCGAACTAGGTACAACTTTTAGACCTAGGCGTAGAACATTGTAGAAATAGTTTTTATTATTAAAATATTTGAAAGAATTTTTCTTTACTAAGCTAATATTTGTAAGTTTGTTGTTTATTAATTGGAAATATGTTATATGATTTATAATCAATGGAGTAATGGTAAAAAACGGATTTTGATGTTTAGTTTTATAGCTATAATGATAAATTTATAAAAAAAAAACGATAAAAAAACTTTCCATAAATGGACTTTGAAGAATGGACTTTGATGATATTTTACAATGAAATTACGTAGAAGATAAATCCTTTATTGGAAAAGTAGTCCCTGCAAATACTATTTATGCATACTTTAGCTATAGGAATATCTTAAAAAATACAAAATAGCGGTAATAAATTATATTAAAGAACGATAGAATATAATAATAAGATTTTCTAGGACGAAGACAATATCTTATATATAAAATTCTCGTGTCACAATGTTAGTCTGCATACTCCTCCGAAACGGGTGGACCGATTCTCATGAAATTTTCTGTGCATATCGGGTAAGTCTGAGAATCGGCCAACATCTATTTTTCATATGTACGAGTATGACAGATGACAAAAAACTGCTTCCTCCTTAATATA
The DNA here is from genome assembly GCF_061535395.1 of Colias eurytheme. Lineage (NCBI taxonomy): Eukaryota > Metazoa > Arthropoda > Insecta > Lepidoptera > Pieridae > Colias > Colias eurytheme. The sequence goes on from NC_143001.1 coordinate 6,182,225, forward strand.
GATCAATCCATATCATAAAACTCGATAGATTTTTTAGATTACATAGTATAAAGTATTCCATGCACGCCATACAAAATCTCAGGCAGTATATTTACTGAGCATATTGTATTATTATATAAACTATTTTCGCATGTGTTCGTGCGACGTGATCCGAATTGAAGCCAAATTGCCTCTTGTCACTATTGACGGAAATATGTGAGGTGACTCTTAAGGATGGATGTAGGTGGTCCCTTTGACTTTTCGATATTCCGCCAAAGCAATATTTTAAACATGCTTCTATAGAGTTCTGTTTACAATTTGTACACTAGACTTATATTTATTTTAATCCATACTAATATTATAAATGCGAAAGTAACTCTGTCTGTCTGTCTGTTACTCAATCACGCCTTAACTACTGAACCAACTTGCATGAAATTTGGTATAGAGATATTTTGACACTCGAGAAAGAACATGGGATAGAATTTATCCCGGAAATCCTACGGGAACGGGTTTTTCTTTGAAAACGCGGGCGAAGCCGCGGGCGGAAAGCTAGTTCAATGTAAATATCGATATTCATAGCGTAATGTATCTTAGTTCCTTTTTCGCAAACGTTCATAAAACCAATTAATCAATGTCAAAATAATTTAATTGCGAATTAAATATAGTAATTTTAATATTATATTCATCTCATCAATGTGTGTATTCAAACGTACACTATGTATTTAAACGTACACAATCCATTTCAAAGTAGCAATTTATGATCTTTAATTAATTTACAACTAGTCAAATTATAATTGAAAAATAGCACTACACTGCGTACAACGTTGATAACGAATTATTAAATGCCGCACGTATTCGTACGATTTGATGCGAATCACGTATCAACTGTCTCCCTTCATAGACACGGGTCATAGTTTGACGGAAAATGACAGAAATATATGAAATGGCTAAGGGCGTTTGTCCACTACAAGGAATTTTACGGTCCGGCATTCCGATTTTTTACGGTCCGGTATGGCACCCCATTAATCTATATACTAGCTTGTGCACTATACGTAATTTTACTGTCCGACATTTTACTTTTCCCTATTCCGGATGGTTTTTTGTGTCTACGAGTCGCTGTAGGTATAATTGTTTTCGAATGCCCACTTGCTTGGATTTTTAACCGACTTCAAAAAAAGGAGGAGGTTATCAATTCGGCCGGTATGTTTTTTTTTTTTTTTATGTATGTACACCGATTACTCCGTGGTTTCTGAACCGATTTACGTGATTCTTTTTTTGTTCGATGCGGGATGGTGTCGAATTGGTCCCATAAAAATTTTATTCGGATAGGCCCAGTAGTTTTTATTTTATGAGCATTTTTGTCTGTATTTGTAAATGTTGCAAGTGCAAGTTTGAAGTCGGTTGTTTTTAACGCAGTTATTGACTTGTACTGTTTTTACTGCATATGCCAATTGAAAGCAAGCTCTTGTTTTACTTTCTTTTAGTTGGCAATGAGATTTGAGAAGTCGGTATTGTTATTTTATATACATTGACCAAGCATTGACCTATAATTATTATCTAAGTAAGTGTTGGTAAGTTAAAGTTCAAGTGGGAATAGCTTTAGCTCCTCGTCACCGATTAAAATAAATAAGTGAAACACGCATTTTAAATCTCTTACGGAACTTTACTTTTTATTATAACGAAATAATATAATATTTCACCTTCTATATTTTTTACTCGTTTCTTGTAAAATGCAAAAACAATCATTTATGATAGCATTATACCGCCAAACTTCCTTGAACTGTACCGCACTGATCCGAGTAAAGACGGACAGGTGCACAAGCAATTCATCGGTTTTTTCATGCCACACCGGACCGTAAAAAATCGGAATGCCGGACAGTAAAATTCCTTGTAGTGCACAAGCGCCCTAAGGGCGTTTGTCCACTACAAGGAATTTTACGGTCCGGCATTCCGATTTTTTACGGTCCGGTATGGCACGCAATTAATCTATATACTAGCCTGTGCACTATACGTAATTTTACTGTCCGACATTTTACTTTTCCCTATTCCGGATGGTTTTTTGAGTTTACGAGTCGCTGTAGGTATAATTGTTTTCGAGTGCCCACTTCCTTGGATTTTACTCTTTTTATTGCATATGCCAATTGAAAGCAAGCTCTTGTTTTACTTTCTTTTAGCTGGCAATGAGATTTGAGAAGTCGGTATTGTTATTTTATATACATTGACCAAGCATTGACCTATAATTATTATCTAAGTAAGTGTTGGTAAGTTAAAGTTCAAGTGGGAATAGATTTAGCTCCTCGTCACCGATTAAAATAAATAAGTGAAACACGCATTTTAAATCTCTTACGGAACTTTACTTTTTATTATAACGAAGTAATATAATATTTCACCTTCTATATTTTTACTCGTTTCTTGTAAAATGCGAAAACAATCATTTATGATAGCATTATACCGCCATACTTCCTTGAACTGTACCGCACTGATCCGAGTAAAGACGGACAGGTGCACAAGCAATTCATCGGTTTTTTCATGCCACACCGGACCGTAAAAAATCGGAATGCCGGACAGTAAAATTCCTTGTAGTGCACAAGCGCCCTAATAGAGTAGTATTTTAACCGATTTCAAAGAAGGAAGGAATCAGCGTTTTTTTTTTTATGTAAGCTTATTATTTTATAGGGTGAAATAAGAGAGATGCTTTATTTTTAAAAGCTTTTCATTTTGTTCTGTTTTAGTACATGCGCACTTAATTAACTTTTGCTGAATTTATAATTGAAGTTTTTATATCCAAATATATTCCATATTTTTCGTTTTAAAGATATAGGTAATAAAAAAACAGGTTTGTGGGGAACCCTCAGTGCGCGAGTCCGACACACTTAGTCGGCTTCTTATTTGAATCAAAGCAATATAATTCCTCTAACGAAACTCGAAAATCTCGTTTTAAAAACAACTCACATATTTTCAAGTTGCTAAGAAATACTCCGATATTGTAATAGCTAGTCTATGAATATGTAACGTGCCTTCACAAAAGTTCCAAAATAATAATTTTTAATCACATTGTAACCGTAACATTATCCTAGTGAAATCAGTATTCGCCTCGCGTCTTTGTTTGGCAATAAATTACAAAGTTTCAGTTGAAACCGACCAACTTCTTGAATATCATTAATTCTAACGAAGCTCCAATCTTAGAGTAATAAGAGATTCGGGTGCGGCTGTTCACGAGCAGTAGCGGAAAGCGGTAAAAATAAAAATATGTAATATAATGTTTATTTGCTAAAAACATAATTTTTTTTAAATATTTATATGCTACAACATGTTACAGCAAGATGTCAAAAAATGCGGCGGTAAGTGGTAAGCGGTGAGTGTTAAGCGGTGAGCGGTAAGTGGTTAGCAGTAAGTGGTAAGCGGCAAGCGGTAAGCGGCAAGCGGTAAGCGGCAAGCAGCAAGCGGCAAGAGGCAATTGGCAAGAGGCAAGGAGTTATATTATCATCACGCTAAGACACACAGGAGCGGAGCAACAAACGGAAAAATATATTTTCTTTCAATTTATCAATGTCCATGGTGTATGTAGAGACAAAAATATTGTAATTCATAACTAAACTTTCACAGAAAATTTTCGCACTATTTTCTAAAAATTAATACAGATTTTTTTTATTATTGTATTTCGTTATTCTATGCTTGGTATTTATGTACAATAAAGTATCAAGTAAATAATAAAATAAAATATTAAATTTTGATTCCCATAAACACAGCCTTATTTACCCTGGTTTAGGTTGAAATTGCTTTTTTACGTAAAATATTTTCCAGCAGCTAGCCTCGATCGCTGACTGACAGATATTATAATAATTCATATTCCGTACTTTCCACTTTTCCATATTTTAACATCTAAACATTTGATGGATAATGTCAGATCCAATAACTTCGATATCGGTGCTTTTAGCTTTATTGTTTTTTATATTTTTGACGTGACAACGTCTTATAATTCGATAGAGCCGGCTGCACGCACAAAAAAATGACTCATGCGGCGTTACCTCGCTCTGAGGCGTTCCATGTAAAGCTTGAAGTGCAAGCAAGAGCGCGGAACGAGCGACAAAGAAGCACAATCGGCCGTTGTCACGTTCAACTATCGTCAGTAAACCGACTTTACAGACAACGAATTTTTTTTGTAAATTGTTTCGAATAATAGACACTAATGTCTATTATTTTAATTGCCTTTTGTTTACATAGGTTTTGTAGAAATTAGAAACATTTTTAATTCTAATGATTTTCTCAGAAACTGGACACGTTTGTCAGTATTTTCATTGTTTTTATTTTTGAGTTGACTATTAAATTTACGTTATTACTGCTTTTAATTTTAATTTTATTATTACCATATATTTGAATTAATAATTTAAAGAATTATTTGTGCGTGGAGCAGATATATAGCCAATCTACTTGAATAACCCTAAAACGTTTAAACACACAACAAAAAATAAAGCTTTTTTTCTCTTTTTGTTATTTCCGTTTAAAAACGCTTTTTTCTCAAAATATATTTTTGTATTTTCCTTTTCGTAGCCGCCCAAACATGGCACGTGTCTCTAACTAGAGTAAAGTAATCCAATTACTTTTAGTAATAATCTAAATGAGTTTACACGAACGCGTTGGTTTCAAGTTTGTAAGAAATTCGCGCCATACCTCCGTAATTAAAGCTGGGTAAGGTAAATCGCGAATATATAAAAATAACCTTTTGGTACATGATTTATGAAGGCGGTTTATATGAATTTCATTTTATAGTTTGCGTATTCTGCTTTATAATTAACGTGAAATTTAAAATATTTTTTTGATTCGAATGTTCGAAATCATGTGTGATTAGAAGTCATGATTTGATAATTTAAGGATCAACAACATGATTTAACATTATTGTATGGATTTTTATTGATATAAAATATCACGTTAAAATTAGTCAATTCGGTAGTGAAACGCTTGTACGAATAATAATTATAAGCTTTATCTAAATTTATCGATAAAAATATGTAAATTTGAGTTAATTTGTGACTTGAGACAATTTTTTGATGTGAAACTTCTTTAAGCGAATTGAGAGTAAAATTTCAAGGTCGCGTCGTGGCAATACCATCACGTCATGTGATAAGGCGACGAATTTGTAATCTTTGAAGCTTGCCAAAGAAGTTTCTCGCTGACACGTGTGCTCGGTACACACTCTTTTTTAATATTTAATTTTGTGTCTCAATACTTATAAACGAATGAACATATTTGTACAATAGTATACTGTTGCATTATTTCAATACCCCTATTAGCTATAGGTATATTTATTACCGAGAAACAGAACAAGGAAGTTGGGGCTGACTAAGTTCCTTAATTACTACACGCGCTAAAACTTTACGGGAAACTCAACCACATGTTTAATATTAATAGTAACTCTTTTACTTTGTTCTTTTAGAAAGGCTTATGAGCTTTGAAGTTTGAGACAAGCGTAGGGTTGAAAAGACAAATGTAAGAGTTTCCGCATGTAATTCTTTTTGTTTTTCAAATCAATGGTATGACTATTAATTGTACTTAATAACACCATTTAAAGGTTCCATCCTTGGTTCCATCAAAGTCAATTTTTGTTCTACATTTGTTTTTCATTTTACCTATATCAAGCAATACTTTACTGCGGCATAATATCTGTCTTTATCTATATATTTTTCTTAATTGAATCGATATAAAAGGTTTTTCAGGTTTTTTATAGAACAGAATAGGAACAGGAACTTTCTGCGGGCAAGCGGGCTATATCTGTCTGTCTGTACCTCCTTCATGACTGTTGTGCCTGAGTAATAACTAAACCGATTTGAATGAAACTTGGTACGAATATAGCTTCAATATAGTTCTTAAATAAGATAAGTGGATAGGGACGAGAATTTATTATTTATTTTTTGTTTTTTAGACAATTTTCACACACGGCACGATCTGATCCCATACTAAGCTTTCGCTTGGATTATGGAAACCAGGTGGCTGATAAACATACATATAAAATATTAAATAAATACTTTTTAAGATAATTATTAACACCCAGTCACAGAGCAACCATCTATGTTCATCACACAGATATTTGCCCCGGGTGGGAAATGAACCCACCACTTCTGGCAAGGCAGGGTCACTACCAACTAGGCGAACTGGTCAGTCAATATTATGCGGTTCCTTTGACTTTGCGGGCGAAAATTTAAAATATCACGCGACAAAATAGGTCGTGCAAATGGCGCTTAATCCATACAACACGCAATCAATACCACTCGATGGGATCATTATCCCATAACATCATTAGTGGTTGCAATGCACCCTCCAATTAAAATTTATCAATAGTCAACTTTACGAAGTGTGTGCTTCGATACGACTGCGTCATTATTGCGTTTTTTGATGGATTTTTGAGTTGTCACGCGATTACAGATTACATGTGGTAGTTGGTATGTACATAACTACATAGGATGAAACAGTCGTTGTAGCTGTCTGCCTTCCTATGTATATTTTAATCTTTAGAACTACGCAAGGGATTAGGATGCGTTTTTTTTAATGGATAGAGTGGTTCTCGAGGAAGGTTGAGCGGCTTTTGTTTACAAGATTCTATGAATTTGATTTCCTTTAGATGTTAATTATAAATAATAGCGAAAATGCATTTAAATTATAGGTATCTAACGTTATTTCCTATTCTATCATATATTTTGCATTGAATTTGGATGTTTATATGTAAACATATTAATCAACCAGAGTTAAAGTAACAGTTAAAGTTCAAGTCAAAGTTTACGTTAAATTTAAAATTACAGTTAAAGTCAAAACTACAATTAAAGTTACAGTTACAGGGTATACCTAGTTGAAGTTATGGTTAAAGTAAAAGTTAAAGTTACAGTTAAAGTTAACAAGGGCTGTATAGTGTATAGGGCATAAGGTTTTTAAGATTTATCTCGGATATATTAGAACCTTAATTAGTTTAATTGCAAGCGTCACAATAAAACAGAATGAATACATTAACCAACTTAAATCCAGCAATTTCACAAATAACATAGGCCCAAAATGGTTCAATTTGGCAAATTTTATCCGAATAATATTCCGTTGAAATTAGTTCGGCGTCGACGCTCGTAATTTCGCAACTGAATAGCGGACAATTTGTGACGTCATATGCAGACATTTTGTTGACGACGAGCGTGGAAATACGAATGTGCCATAAAGTTGGTAAATTTGTATAAATAGACGGCTTTTTGTTGAAGTTTTGGTGGGAAGTGTTTCTTAATATTATATTATGTATACTCAAACTCATATCTATCTAAACATATAATATTCTAAAGCTGAAGAGTTTGTTTGTTTGTTTGAACGCGCTAATGTCAGGAACTACTATTACTCCGATTTGAAAAATTATTCGGTGTTAGATATCCCATTTATCGAGGAAGGCTATAGGTTAGGTATATCATCGCGCTAAGAGCAACAGGAGTGGAGCAATACGGGTAAAACCGCGGGGCACAGCTATAGTCACAGATAATATCTCGTATTATATTAGAATATACAACTACATTTTATAATAATACTTGTTCAAATTTCTTATATTGTCGATAATTAGAATACATACTTCAAGGATTAGACTAAGAAATAGGTTTCAGATATATTATGTACCCCGATAGAACCTACATCCATAAAATATTGGACGATGTAAATTCTGAAAAGGTTTTCAATTCTCAAAGCATTTTCATAATCTTTTCAATTCTTTTTATTTATGTAATCTTTTAAGTATTTAAGAATAGTCATTAAGACTAGCAAATATAAGTGACAATTTACCATAATTATAACGCTCTATTAATTGTATTTTCATTCAATAATCAACCTCATCCAATGTTCAAATTCCATGTTATATTGTCTGGTTGAATTCCACACATAATTATTTCTGGCCACAGCGAGATATGTCCTCAAATTCTACATGAAAATTATGTACGGTAAATAGGTCATGCGAATCGCGTATATATTAGGGTTCATTTTATTGTATTTACCGTTCTTTTAATTTATTATTTTACCTGGTATTGTATTGTGTATTAATGGCTTTTTAAGTTTTACTGCTTTCCTTGGCTCTGCTATTCATTCTAACCTATCTATATAGGCTCATAAGTCATAACCTACCTAATATTAGTATTTAACTATTTAGTAACTTCTTACTGGTTCTAACAATTTCTTTTACTAGCGGTCCGCCCCGGCTGCGCCCGTGGTACTTACGTTTTCTCTCCATAAGAACCATCCTCGTATTTCAATGAATATAACAAAAAATAATTATCGAAATCGGTCTACCCGTTCACGCGTGATGCCGTGACCAACCACTTATCCTATTACAAAAACTGAAAATAAGACAAAAGCATCAATACAAACAAAAAACACATGCTGTGACGTAAATAAATGTAAAAACGGGCTCTTTGTAAACACGTAAATAAAGCGGAAACGCGGCCATTTTTAAACGGAACTGCAATGCGATATGTCATGCCGCGATAAGGGAAGCTTTCTCATGTTGTTAATTAATATTTGGGTGTAATTTTAAAAGTTGTTTAGAGGTGAATTAAGGATAAATAACTAAGTAAAACATGTTTATTTTATTTTATTACACTTTAGTGTACCTACTACAATCATTAAATAAACAGAAACAATAAAAATAAAAAATGGTACCAGGAAGATGTAGCACATGGCAGCCTAATCACTAAACAGTGATCTCTGCCAGGCAACCACGGGGAGAATGGGGGAAGGTGTTGTGAGGTGAGCGTGGTGAATTGATTAAAATTAAACAACTGCAACGGAAGAAAACCCTTTTTTATTTCATTTCAAACATAACAAGTGATTATGAACATAGCGCAAATTCATAAAATAATATTAAACTATTACCACAAAGGTTTCACTGTGAAGATATTTAAGTATTCATTTGATTCAATTCAAAAATCTACATAACGCTGATGTTGGCGTAAAGCTCGAATCCACCAAAAGATGATATTTTATAGCTTTTAATAATGGTTTTTGTAAAAATTTACTTTAGGAATGACGATCAAATAATAAATATTACAACTATTTGAAAGAACAGTGTGTTTATATTTAAAATGTGTATTTATTTTTGGGATTTTTAAACTCTTAGCTATTTGTTAGTTATCAGTTGGAGTGATTTTGACTGAACAAAAACATATTTACCCGTTTTAGAACTAAAAACTTATCTATATCTTAACTAATAATCAAGTAACAAAACATTTTTTTATTTATTTATAGAGATTTAACCTATATACAATCTACAGATAGGCTGCCGTCACCATAGAAATCTAAATAACAAGACACATAGAAGTGTCAAGTGCTATAATGTCATAATTCGTATGAAAACCGCTGTCGCCAAAATCAACACATTCAAACCGAAAGCTAAACAGTACACACAAGTAAACTATGCCTTTTATTGGACAGCTTGATTTTAGTGAAAACTAAATTAACTATTAAATTAAGCTTTTGAATATGTATCCTAACGCACGAATTTACGGTTTATTTTAGAATAACATCCCTAAGTATATGAGACTTTTTGCTCCAATACGAACAAACGTGATAATAAGAATGGTCGACTGTGTCATTCATTGTTATTTCGATTACTATGGTGACACTCGTAATACTTGTAAATATTCTATAATTTAAGGAAAAACGGCATTATTTCTAAAAAAAAATATTTTCCGATGAAATATTATTCCTTTATAAGTATAATTACAACTTGTGGAAGAATTTCCGCAATGGGAATTGCTGAAACACACCATGTATACACTCATACGTCTCCAGAGCAACTGAACAGTGACGAATGCACTGGTGATGTGAAAATCACCTGAGTGGCGACAAGGTCACGCACGCTTACGACTTCTAGTGTCTTGTTATTTAGATTTCTATGGCCGTCACCATGGTAACAATAACTTATATATATTTTTCCTTCTATCCTTCAATTTATATTAGCTGATGCAGTGGATCTCACACCTAACCCACACAACGGTTCTTAGCATTAATCTCGATAATGGATGAAGATCCAATGGATTTGAAGACATTGCGAACGTTCAATTACTATTTCTATTGGTTTGTAGATTTGGATTTCATTTAACACTTATATTTGGGTTTACAGAATTGTTTACACAGCGGTTTTAGTATATTATGTTATGAAATAGGTAACTAATTTATGCATGAAAAATATGAAAAGTGACATTATTAAAATGGTCTAGCGTCGATAAGTTCAACATAAGGCTTTTGCTTTCAATAATATTACATGAGGTATCCACAAATAAGTACCTTCGTTTTCGTAAGTAAGTATTTTTGATGCAAAGGTTGATTAAACCACACAAACATATAGACAGACAAAAATTATCAAATCTGTATTAAACTATGTACATATGTACATATTTGTCGTACATATATATGTACTTATAATATTATAGGTTTTAGATTATTTCGCTATCTTTATTAAACAGTCATAAATGAATGTCTATTTACAAAATTATAAACACTACATTATATAACCTTAAATAATATCTAACAATATAACGCAGCCAATTAATTTACAATAAAAATCACCATGCAAAGTACGCTAAATGTAATACCTAAGACTTCCTATTTACCTCATAAGCTAGTACCTACGCCATAGAAATGCCTTGAAACAAATGACCTAAAAACGGGTTTCATCTGAAGCCCGAGTACCTCTCACTTCGAGATGAAAGAAGCTGAAACACAGTATAATGGCATTATTGTCATGTTTCTTCCATAGTAAGACTTTAACAACACCTACTTGCATTTTTACATTTTTTAAACAATACTTTGTTACAGAAATCGTGATTTTATACTAATCCTAAAAAATATATTAAAAATTGTGTTAATAATAAATAGTCTTTAGTCTATATGGTATACAAGACCAATAATTATTAATTATTAGTTTCAAATAAAATATTTCTATTAAAATTTATTGTGGCAACTTAATAAAAAAATAACATATATAATACGCTGTAGACAGAGAATCTGTCTACGTTATACGCACTCTGTAGTTGGAATAGAAAAAAAAACAAAAGAAGAAGAATAATAATCTGGCGGCAAATACAATTCGAAATTTAAACGCGGCGCGAATTACGCACGGGTTTAATTTGAATTGAAACAGATTGAAATTTATTATCTATGAATTAACGGATAATAATAAAATTGGAATCAATGAACTATTTACAAATGAACACGTAATGTATGAGATAACGAAAAATCAGGATTATGTACGAAGTGATAATATTTATCTGATAAGTAAAGGTAAACGAGTTCAAATAATATTATTATGGTGTGGTCGTGATATTGGTGTTAAAATGGCTCCCAAGAAAAAGAAAGTGAATAATAATGTAAAGGAACAGGAAAAGGAAAAGATTAGCAATGTGAGTTAATTAACATTACATATAACATTTTTGTACTTATAGAGGTTATTTATTTAATATTAATTAATAACAAAACTCAGTTTGTTTCTTCCTGAAAAATTTAAATTCACAAAGTACCTAGTACTTATATGGGAGCATGTAGCAAAATAAATTCTATCAATAAAAAATAGAGTTATAAAACTCTATTTTTTATTGCAACAATATTTTTGATAAAAGTACTGAATAATATATTAACACTAATCGTATAGGTTTTTCCAAGTATACCTATATCTATATAATCTTATCGTAATTAGGAGATCCCACGGTCTAGATTTAGGAAATTGCTTCAGTCAATAAATTTGGATTGAATATGTACATTATTTTGCATATTATTAACTAACATATTTCTCAAAAAGTTTACAACATACATTTGAAAACAATTATATATGTATTTTTAGAATAATTGGTTCCATCAATATTCCTTCTGAAATAATTATAATGTATATTTATATATTAACACGGGCTTCTAAATTAGCCTAATTAGATTAACACTACACAACTTTCTAATCAAAGAAATTTCACACATGCGCTTTGCTCGAACCAATTTGTCCCTCCTTGTTTTAAACGAGACCCAAATTAGGACGACCCTTAACCTACTGAAGGGTCTTTGTAGGGGATTTAACAGATCGTTTAATGACATAAATGTGGTTCACGTTATTTTTTTACTTATACCACATTATATATTATAGTATAGAAGTATAAACAATTATTTTTTTCATTTTAGTACAAAGAAGTAGCCTAGTTTATGAGAAGTGTGATTTCGAAGAATAAGTGCTAATATGGTTGTACTGATTAAGTTTGAATAAAAAAAAACCCTGTAATGATTCTTAAACTCAGAGACTACCGACTGGTAGAGCTTTCTAATAATTTATTTTTGAAAAACTGCTATGTAAAAGGTGATTATGGCATTTGTCTAATTCAACAAGTCACATGCACCTATGTTAATGTGATGACCAAACTTGTCATATCCAAATAATATGCTTCAGCTCATTATTAACACGCTTATATTCTTCACCTGTATGTTTGTATGTAACTGAATCCAACTAAACGGACAGATTAATTTCCAATTTTGCACACTTATCAATCATCGGTGGTATCTTTATTTATAACTAGCTGTGCCGCGCGGTTTCACCCGCGTAGCTCTGCTCCTGTTGGTCTTAGCGTGATGATATATAGCCTATAGCCTTCCTCGATAAATGGGCTATCTAATACAGAAAGAATTTTTCAAATCGGACCAGTAGTTCCCGAGATTAGCGCGTTTAAACAAACAAACTATTCAGCTCTATAATATAAGTTTAGATTTCATGAGTTTATTAAAGCGTGTTTTTTAGTTTTTAAACTATAGTTTATTTGTTCTGTAATTAACATAATTATTCTACTCTTTCAGGTATGGCTTATAGTAGTATCTGCAGCAGTAATACTACTTGCTGTGCTATCTTTCCGACTATATATCAGACTGTCTACTGTACCGGAGCTACCAAAAGTAGATTTGAATGTCTGGTGGGGACCTAATACTACTAACCAGGATACTTCGATACGGAAGTATAGAGTCATTTTCTCTGATGCTGTAAGTATAAAAACACACACACAAACTCAAACTCAATAATTTAAAATGAAACACACAAACTCAAAATTTTTTTATTCAACTAAAGATACACAAGTATTTATACATATCAACATTATTGCACGCCTCATAAGCGAAGCGTTGAGGTGGGTACTACTGTCACTTCGCGCAAAACATCTGATTTTTCAAACTTAAAATGTCTTTATGTATCATACATTGCACTTGTAAGATAATACATACACACACATATTAAGAAAAAACACTATTTTTAACGTTCATGATATTTTTGATGTCATTTTTGTTATTTAAACTAGTTAAAAAACAGTTTAAAAAAGTTCTGTCTTGGACGTCCGTGTGTCTGTATGTGCGGATCCTTCTTCTTGTTAACACGATAGCGACCGAAATACTTTACTAATCGAGTCTTTTTTTTTCTCTTACGCTTGAGTATGCTCAGGAATAGAACCCTTTCATTTTTCAGGGTCTGATTCGATGTGGTTTAATTGTTATTAAATAAACAAAAATAATAATTAATAAATATTTATTAAAAAAAAATTATGAGGCGTGCACTTTTGGATTTTCCAAATTATTTTAAAACTACCTTTATACAATATGTTTCTTAAAAATAGGTAGGTACCTACATAAATAAAAATAATAAGTGCATTAATTAATAATAGTAGGATAACCCTATTTGTGTAATTGTAAAATTACAAGTACCGAATAAGTACGATATGTAACATAAGTTTTACAAAAATAAAATTGAAATCTATTTTTTACTTGCCCTTAAAAACGCAAAGTACTTATTAAATTGAATTTAAAGTAAATTCTAATCCCAATAATAAGGGTTTCCAAATTAATCACTTTTACCAAACTCGACCCTCCTTCATGCAAGATACTATACGTTTTTAATAAAACTAATATTATGTTTAGTTAAAATTGAAACTAATTATTATTCATAGTATATTTATGTCTACAACAACTCTCTTTTTATCAAACCGTCACATCTTTAACCCTAAAAATAACTTGGCAAATTCCCCTAACAATCCCCGAAAGTTGTACAAAACAAGCCCAAAGTTTGAACAACATTTGAGAAGCATCCTTGTAAACAATACAAGGGCTGCCAATTATAACTTTCATTTAATTACTCTTGTTGAAGAATTGTCCGAACCTTGTAATTATTATTGTTGAGAGTATTGATTTAGTATGTTTAGTATCGCTTTTCCTGTTTACGGAGAGCAAATTGGGAAATTCTTTTGGAAAGATTTCTTCAGTTGATTGAAAACACGTTCCTTAGGTATAGTATAAGAAACGTGTTTTAGATTATTTGATTCAAGTTAAAAAAAAGAGTGAAGAGTCGTGTGGCACTCGGGGACTGCCGCGGTAAAGCTATTGCATGCTATGCCTTCAAGCCACACCTCCGAGCCCGTCGGAGTGGGGAGCGTGAGGTTTTTTTGTTACGGAATGTCTGGATTGGGTCCCCGTTCATATGATTTGTATTTGCACGTATGTACATGAATATACACGATATTTGATTTGGATTAAGATTTTGAGAAAATGTGTCTCCTGATGTGTTTCTGAATGTTTTATTTTAAAATTCTGTAATTATTTTGTGATCTTTACCAAAGTTTTGTTTTAGAGGCGCAGTAAGTACTAAGTAGGTAGTGCAGTATCAACAATATAATATGCCTTCACTAATATATTATAAAATATTTCAGCACCATTCTAGAAACAAGATAAACTTCTTCAAATTCAAATTCAAATTCGTTTATTCAATCAAACTTAACCTAACCTTAGAGCTAAATACATTTAGGTGGTTATTGTATAATGATAGGTAAATATCAAACCATCTTACCACAAACATACCCTGATCATATGAACTACATCGTGACATTTCCAAAATTTTATATAGAGCTTTTCGTAGTTCCAAATTTTGAAATCGATCCAGTCGTTCATGAGATTACCGCGTTCAAACAAACAAACCCTTCAACTTTATTTTATAAGTATAAATATAGTTTAGATATATTCTATCATTCTAGATGCAAGAGAATCTACGTAGAAAGTTCGAGACGTTCCGTCGAGCGACTCGAATAAAAAGCCTAGAAGATTCTGCCACTTATGGTATTAATTCGTTTGTTCTTGGCCAAATTTTCGCACATTGGCAGTTTAAATATAAATATCCTGAAAGAGTCAGGTATTTCAATAAATATGAACACTTCAGGACGAATATACAAGGCTTGGATATACATTATGTGCATGTGAAACCGAATGTTGGAAGTAATTTTAAAGTGAGTATGACATTTTTTGTTATTGTATAATGCATACTATCTGACTTCTGGTAAATAAAATATCTCAAATTACAAGGTTTAGATACTGATATATTATGCTTTTATTTTATAATATTCGTACATTAAAAACAATACTGTATCGATATAGAGATTTTAAATTGGTATAGTTTAGTAATATAAAGTCTAAATACAGAAGATTTACAATCTTAATGTTACACAATAAAAAAGCAGTAATAGTGTATGTAAAATATGAAAATGCCTTAAAGTGTATTCAATGTAGAGTCTATATTTCTGTGTATTATATTCTACTAGCTGCGCTCCGTGGTTTTACCCGCTGTGCTCTACTCCTGTTGGTCTTAACGTGATGATATATAGCCTTCCTCGATAAATGGGCTATCAAACACCGAAAGAATTTTTCAAATAGGACCAGTATTTCCCGAGATAAGAGCGTTCAAACAAACAAACAAACTCTTCAGCTTTATAATAACTATTAGTATAGATTAAAATAGGCTTATTTTCTAACTGTAAAATACGCAAAATATCAATAATACTTTACAGGTTTTACCACTGCTACTTCTTCATGGATTCCCTGGTTCAATCAAAGATTTCTATGAAGTGATACCTCTATTGACCACACCTAGAGAAGGATATAATTTCGTATTTGAAGTTATTGTACCTAGCTTACCGGGATTTGCTTTTTCACAGGTAAGAAATTAGAGATTTCAATGTGATTTTTGATGAAAGAAGTGTTTGTGTGTGTGTTTTTTTTTTAATAAGATTTTTGTTGAAATAATTGTTTGTGTGTATGTGTTTTTTTTAACAGGTAAGAAAGAAAGTTAAGACAGCATTTAAACTACATATTAAACGGATTAAATGTGTGTGCGTGTGTCACGGTGCATTTACATCAAACGAACATAGAGCTAGAGCTATAGCAAGAGCATTCTTTCGTGATCTTTTAGTGTTATTCAGTATTAGAAAATTGAATAGAATCTTTTCGAATGCACTTAGAACAATGAAATAATGCTCTACGCCTGTTTATACTAAGAGAATTTGACATGGGGGTTAGAATGAGCATTCGCTCGTTCAATGTAAATGCACCATAATACACACACGTGATATAGAAAAACATAATTAAACGAAATCAAAATATTGTGTATGTGTGTGTGTCACGATTTGTTGTAAAATTTAATTGTATTAACGAAGTCAGTGAATTTAATTATTTGGGTATGTTTGTGTGTATGTGTATATTTGTATTTATGTTTCTGTGTGTGTCACGAGTTGTAAAATTTAATTGAATCAACGAATTTAATTAATTTTATATGAAAGAAGTAAGCGAATGGATTTATGACACAAGCAGTATAATTAATGGCTGAAAGCATGTATTTTAACTCGCATACTTTACTTAAATTTTACAGAGAGTGTTATATAATTTTGGGTAAATACTCGTAATGTTGAAAGTTGCAGCAAACTAGATTTTTGTCCACTATTATAATAATGTGATTTATATCACGTATTTGCGTAGGAAAATAAGGAAAGTCTGAACCAAATGTTAGTATGTACTTTAAAACTGTTGTATGAGCATTATTTAAATATTTGTAAATACATATTATATTTTTTTGACGTGACAACGTCTTATAATTCGATTGAGCCGGCTGCACGCACGAAAAAACATGACTCATGCGGCGTTACCTCGCTCTGAGGCGTTCCATGTAAAGGCTTGAAGTGCAAGCGAGAGCGCGGAACGAGCGACAAAGAAGCACAATCGGACGTTGTCACGTTCAACTATCGTCAGTAAACCGCAATGATATAAGCTTCTTGGTAAACCGAAAGTTACAGACAACTAATTTTTATACATCAAAATTGGACCGCTTCCTCGGTACAGTGGTTAACGCGTGAGCGTAGAACCTGGGGAAGGGGACAGGTCCCCTGTTCGATTCCCAGTGGAAATGAGAAAAAAAATTGTCTTGGTCTCGCAAAATGCTCATCAAATAATTCTCCCTAAAGAAATCGTATATATGCATACTGCTTCTTTTATTTGCCCCATTACAAAAAATACATCTAAATAAAGCTCATTTTCACGCAAATAAGAATAATTATGAAAAGATTTATAAATATTTTCAGAAAATTTGTAGTTCACAAAGTAATGCTTGATGTGTGTGACAGCTGTCATTGCAAGCACATCGGAATTAATTTTATTTCAGAACGACAAATAATTTTCGCATTAACGTAAAATATGGGTGATAAATTGATTTTTATATGTCGTTTACAGGGGTTTTAGTTTAGTTAGGAAAATTTGGAATTTGATACTGCATTATGATATTGATCTAATTGGTTGTTAGTTATAATTATAATAAAATAAATAATAATGTGTGTAACATGCAGGCTTTATCATTCGTTTTTAGGGTTCCGTACCCAAATGGTAAAACGGGAACCCTGTTACTAAGCCTCCGCTGTCTGTCTGTCTGTCTCCATGTTGTATCTCATAAACCGTGATAGCTAGAAAGATGAAATTTTCACAAATGATTTCCTTTGCCGCTATATATTCAAGCGGCTTTAGTAATAGGGTCCCGTTTTAACGTTTGGGTACGGAACCCTTAAAAATTAGTTATTTATTTCGTCTATTTATCTATTTTGGCTGAAAAATTATTTTATTATTTGTCTATTTTACATAACTTTTACAGGATAAGTATTACAAAAGTATATTATTATTTTATAGGGCGCAGTACGACCAGGTCTAACTGCTTACCAAATGGCCATAGTCCTCCGCAATTTAATGGAGCGTATAGGCATAAAACAATTCTACCTCCAAGCTGGGGACTTTGGCCACAACATTGGCTCACATTTGGCCACTCTCTTCCCAAACCAAGTGCTTGGCTATCACACGAATAACCCCATTAACTTCTCTGGTTCGGCCAGTATGGTTTGGGTGGTTGGTGCGATATGGCCAACGATGGTGGCCAAGGAATTTGCGGATAGATTGTATCCTTTGACGGATAAATTGGCGTATTATTTGGAAGAGTTTGGATATAAGCATATACAAGGGACGAAGCCGGATACTTTGGGTAAGATTTGACAATTCTGAACATTAATTTTAATAAAGATGCTATGATTTGGTTTTTTTAATGATATAGACGGGAATTATTGGATATTTTTGATAAGTATTGTTTTTAGAATAGAAAAAATAACTTTCGCCATTCAATTTAAATAAGTAATGAAATATATTTTGCAGTTAATGTTGCAGTCGAACTTATGCGATTGACCATAAACTAAGTAACTAAAACATTCGAAGCAATCCGTGAATGATTGGAACAAAAGAAAGTTAAATAGATAATTGAAATATTCAACTTTTGAGCCAAACTATGAAATACCTATAATTTATTTTTTTTATTTATCACTAACAATACCACATTACATATTCTTTAATAATAATCTTTACAAATAATTTCAGGTATCGCTCTCCAAGATTCACCTCTCGGCCTAGCAGTCTACATAATAGACAGAATCCTACTATTTACCGATCCAGCAAATAAATATAAAGAAGATGGCGGACTTTCAGCATTTAATTCAACAGATTTAATTGATAATGTCATGTTGTATTGGAGTACGGGAAGTATTACTACAGCGATGAGATTCTTTAAGGAAATGATGGAGAATAGTGAAATAGAAGAAAAATTGGCGAGGTATGGTATTAATTAATAATTAAAGTGTTTTTAAGCTATTGCATAGCTTCTATCACAGGACTTGAGCGCGGGGACCGAATCGAGAAATTCCGTAACGAAAAAACCTCACGCTCCCCACGGGGACGGGCGCGGAGGTGTGGCTTGAAGGCATAGCATGCAATAGCTTTACCGCGGCAGTCCCCGAGTGACACACGTTTATTTTTATTTGTGTTTTTTGCTATTTCAGATATTTATTTGATTTATGGTATCTAGATTATAATTATTTGTGGCTTACTGTGAATTTTTTATGATTGTCGATCCTGAAACAACCTATTTAAATAGGGCATAATTGTTTCTTACTCCATTTTAATCATTTTCATTTAATTTTCTTTTGAATAGGACTCACATTGATGAATAACGTCGTAATATTCATATATTGTAACTATCTTTCTTAGCATACAGGCTTATGATAGATTTTGTTTTGGAAAATCTTTTCGAAAACAAAAAAAAAAGATTTGGAAAAAGATTTTCCATGAGATATTTTCTATTTAGATAATACCTACAGGTATTTCAAAATGTAAAAGGCTTCAAGTTTCCTTGAACATAATATGTTACGGTTGTACAATAATAATTAATTTATATTCTTTTATAACTATGTAATTCATATACATATTAAATATTTCAATTTTCTTCTTTACAGTATACCAACACAAGTCCCCACATGGGGTTTACGCGCAAAACATGAACTAACTCATTCACCCGACTTCGTTCTTCGTTGGAAATTCCCTAATCTTATAGGAATAACCAATTTACAAGATGGCGGACATTACTTAGCATTCGAGAAACCTGAAGTACTTAGTAACGATATTTTTAAAGCGGTTAAAAGGTTTTTAGAGGTGAAGAGAAATAAATAGATGAATGATAATTGTGTTTTATTTTGGACCCTTAAAAAATTAAATTAAATCCAGGTTAAAAGCTGAATTTAATATATAATCATGGGAACACCGCAACAGATCGAAAAGCTTGACAAACAACAGCGTATTGAGGTATCTATAAATGGGACGGTCTTACAGCGCGTTAAGGAGGTTCGAAACCTTGGAATCATCTTTGACGAGGGTTTAAGATTTGAAAAGCATATCAGTAAAATAGTTTCAAACTGTTTCTATCGTCTGAAGGTACTATATCGCCTGAAAGGGTATTTAAGTTCGGACATTAAGATGCGTCTGTGTGATACTTTGATTCTCTCCAAGTTTAATTATGGAGATACTGTGTATGGTCACCGTCTATTTGCTAGAACGAAGCAAGCTATTCAGCGGGTGCAGAATGCATGTGCTCGATTTTGCTGGCAAATACCACCTAGAAGTCATATTTCACCTTATTTAAACAAAGCAAAGACTTTGAATATGGAAAATCGACGTCGCATGCATTTTGCCTCCTTACTGTTTGGAATAGTGAAAACAGCTACACCTCAGTATCTCCATGATAAATTATCGTGGGGACGTGATACAAACAAAAGATATAAAACAAGGGCATCTTCGTATATCTTGTATCCACATAAGTTTCGAACTGAGGCGTTCAGGGGGAGCTTTAAGTACAATGCAACTAAATGCTGGAATAACTTGCCGCCTCCGTTTCGCAATATTCAATCGTTATCAACGTTTAGATTAAAGTACAAAAACTATCTTATTCAGACGCAGTTAGATCAGCATTAGTTGCATTGTAACCTCTTCTACCAACTAATCACTTTTAAGCTAGGATGGTGCCCTTCACTCGTCGAAACATGCTTTCCTTGGGTTCACGTCCATGGTTGTCAGTTTATATACCTATTGTAGCAGAATCCTTTTTAACTTTCATTGCTTTGTTTTATTTATATATTTATTTACCAATTTAGTGGTTCTACTTAATGTATTATGCATTAAATTCTTTTATATGTAATATATTATAATACGTGTATGTGTGTATATATATTATAGTATATTATTATGTCTATATTTTACATTATACTATTAATATTGTATTTATTTTCTTTTCTTTAATTAAAATATATTATGACGAAGTATTGCTCTCGGGGCTCACTGAAAATCGGTGCTGTGATGTTTTTTTTGTTTACGTCACAGATGTTCACCGAGTGATTTCCCCTTTTAATGGCATCATGCTTCACAGACTACACACTTCAATGTGTATTTTTAAGTATTGTAGTAAGTAAGTATTATAAGTATTGTATAAATTGCTTTGAATTATGTACGTGTGAGGCTATGTGCCATTAAATAAACGTTTTTTCTTTCTTTCTTTCTTTCTTTCTTTCAAATTTAGTACGTAGGATCCTTAATAATTTGTCTATAAAAAATATAAATCTAAATAAAGATTCAATACAGAAAACTTTGTAGACATACCTACGTTTAAATAATATTCATTTTATTGATGACATAGGTTTATAAAATAATTAAACTGTTCATACGATACCATCAAATTCTAGATCTACAAGTACTTATTATAAAGCAGAAGTTTGTTTGCTTGTTTGAACGCGCTAATCTCGGGAACTACTGGTCCGTTTTGAAAAATTCTTTCGTGTTAGATAGCCCATTTATCGAGGACAGGCTATATATCATTTAGGCTATATATTATCATCATAGGCTATATATCATCTCGCTGAGACCAACAGCGGAGCACTGCGGGTAAAACCGCGAAGCACAGCTAGTTTACTCATAAAGGAAACCACTTTACAGTAATAGCTATTCAGAGAAAAACGTATTTAAAAATAATAACATTGTCCTAATCTTATTACAAGCCGTAAAAACTCAATGCAATAAGACGCGACGATTCAAAATCGATTTAAAACAGGGAGCTAACTCAATGAGTGAGTCAGCGGTATTTAAGTGAGTTACGTCTCGAATCACGGCAAGTTTTATTTATTTATTTATTTATTTATTTAACACTTTATTGTGCAATAAACCAGATACATAAAATAACAGTTTACAATAAACAAAAGCACAAAGGGCGGCCTTATCACTATGCAGTGATTTCTGCCAGGCAACCACGGGGAGAAGGCAAAGAAGCGAGATAATAAATTGAGAAACAGAAGAAAAAAAAAATTATTGGATTGAGTAGAAGTAATTATATAATACAATAAAATGCATATACAAGATACACATAACATACTATACATTATAATAAACTAATTATATTAATACAACTAAAGACACACATACATACATATTATATATTCTACATACAAATACATACAAAATAGTAGTAACTATATAACTAAAAATATATATAAATACTAATACTAATTTTATTATACTATAGTTGTAAAGCTCTTTTGAAGCTATGGTTTTTGCGTGTAAGCTTATTATTGTGTAAAGTTAGATTAAGTTTCTTATTAAATCCCCACTAATATTATAAATGCGAAAGTAACTCTGTCTGTCTGTCTGTAACGCTTTCCCGCTTAAAAATCTCAACCGATTTTGATGAAATTTGGCACAGACAATCTTTAGACCCTGAGAAAGAACATAGGCTACCTTTTATCAAAACACCACGCGGGCGAAGTCACGGGCGGAAGCTAGTTAGTATTAAATGGCGTAGAATCTTAGACAACTACTTTTATATTTCAGCATTGCATACAATGATATAAGTAAAAAGGTCAAACTCAATGAGTCAGGAGTTAACTGAGTTACGTTTCGAAATGTAGTGCAAGTTTTCAGAGCGTGTTTTAAGCGCATCACACACGGTGAAGATAATGTAAAATAATATATATTATCTTAGAGCATATTTCCGATTATCGCTCGCTATACAAATCCTATGAGCCATAACATACGACGAAGATAAGATATATTTTACCTTCAATACCTTAAGATACCAAGCGATAGGCCGGGAGATACTGACACAAAATTTCGGGTCATTTGTAACAGGATGGCGGTTCTACAGGGGTCTTAATACGCAATGACAAAAAGAAAAATGATGGTCAGAACGCTGATACCGGATACCTTAAGATACTGTAATATTTTATATTAGAGAATCTTAACATAAAATATTATTATTGTATCTTCACCGTGTGTGATGCGCTTTATACTATAAAATCATATTTATTTGTACCTCTGTGTTTCATATTACATTATTATTCAATACAATTAAAATTAATTTCATATTTGAGCTCAGCATATTAATTTATTATAATCTATGGGATCTATAATTTCAAAAATTTCTAAATTCAAGGTCAATATATATATGTACCTTCGATTAAAGCTTTGTGAATCATTATACATAGTAGGTATAAAACAAAGTAGCTTTCTCTGACCCTATGTCACTATGTATGCTTATAATTTTTAAAGTACGGAACAGATTATGAAGCGGTTTTTTTAACCGATACAGTGATTCATTATGAAGCTTTTAGTATATAATTTATTAGGTTATAGACGAAGCGGTTATATTCAGTTTAAATTTCGTATGTCGTTCTTTACGTGTAGCTTAAATAGTTCTTACAAACAAATTACCAAAATAAAATCTCGATTTTATAACGTAAATATAACCTCAATTAATTAATTATATTTCTCATACTATAAATGTAAACAACGCAGACAAAATACAAACAGTACGGAAAGTTCTAAAACAAGAAAACTAATGAATATTTTAACAAAGAAATACTTCAGTTTGTAAAATCTTCCTGTAATAATTGATCTGCGGAGTTTTTCGAAACTACTTTGTGAGGAAAATCACTTCCTTGTCCAAGAATTTGAATTGTAAATGGATATCAGGAATAATGTTTTCTTCAATGGTTTTTATAACGTAAATAATGTTTTTTTTGTAAGATGCTTTTTTGCAAATTATAAGCGGTTGTATTTTATTTATACATATTATCAAATGTTGTAGGAGTATTTTTATTTGGGAAGGGACCAAATAATCGATATTATTCAATAAATGATTATAGATATTATTGGGATGGCTCTACTATAATTTTATATCTCATGAAAATAGCATATCTTTACCTAGAACACAAGCCTTATATCTTTAGAATGTCGTTGGGGTAGTCTGAAATTATGTTTATAAATATTACCGCCCATTTTTTTTGTTATTCTTGTTGTATTCTATTTGTGATAACAAACTACTTGCTACGTACAACGTTAACCTCCTGGGGCCTGCGGTCATATATATATTACATAAACAATAAAAAAATATTTCAACGCCATCTTTTGCGTATATGCGGGAATAATACCTCAAATCGATGTAGTGGTATGTCATCCGCTATACTAAACGGTTTTTGGTTTTATAAGTGACAGTGATTTGAGGTATTCTCATTTCGAAGTTGACGGTGGCTGTGCGACGGCAAACACGTGGTCAGTAATCTTACATTTCTAGTGGAACCATTAGTATATTGCAGTATATCTTTGTATATCTAATTATAATAGATATTATTTCTGCAACCACAATAGTTATTTTGTAAGATAAATCTAAAACTTGTGAAAAATATGAATGTTTTCTTTTATGTCATACTGGTAAGACATTTGGTCTCAATTCTTGCCAAATTGGTATTGGTTACAAGGGCCCCATGTATTACCTATATGACATTCTTTAGTTTATGTTACAGATTTTATTATAATTTTCAAGGATTATAAGATACTGAGATCTACCAACACCTGGATGAGTCAAATATTGACCTATATGATGGACCTATGGAGTTTCTTGCCGGTTCTTCTCCATAGATACTGCTTTCCGAATCGGTGGTAAATGTTAATACTGTTATGACGATTCAAAAGTATGCTTTTAGAAGATGTCTAATTGAATAAATAAATGTTTGAGATGAAGATAATCCCCCAAATGATACCGATGAAGCCGCCCAAACACCAGAAAATGATTCTTCTTCCATTCGTCCAATGAGTATGAGTCACGTCAGAACAGAATCGTCACTATGTATGTCATCTTCAGTTGTTGGCAGACCATTTCGGGGACGCACATGACGTGGATCAAGCATTAGAGGAGGCTGACCGAGAGGATGGATTAGAAATAAGACCTAGGGGTGGACGTGACAATATAAATACACCGCCGCGCCGGTGCAAAATACTTGAACTGGTCGTTTCTCACCCTTAAAAATACCTATCTTTGAACCAAGTTACAAAAAATAGACACAGAACAATGGATAGAATAATAAATATTTAGATTCAAGTTTAAAAATATATAATAACTAAAAAAACATGTAGTTTTTCTTCATTTTCATAAACTTATTACACTTGGAACTGGGACCCCCTGTAATATATAATATATGACATAAAGAAAATCCAAATTTTTTCCACGAAAGATTTTTTTTTCCATTTTTTTGAATATCTATAATTGCATTAGAACAGATACAGCTATTTTTTATTAAAAAAGAAAGAAAAAAAAATCCTGGGTCTCAGGAGGTTAAGCGAGCAAACATGTTTATAATAAATTTTATTATTATTTCTCTGTAAGTGATTGAAATGTAATCTTTTTGAGAAATAAATGTCTTAAACCGTAGATATTTACTACGATAATAAACTATGATTACTATAATACTAACGATGATTTTTGTATTCTCAAATAAAAATATAGATTCAAATAAATATAAATACCTATATGTCATGAGAAAAATTCCTTATTTACTTCGAATTTTAGATCCACAATTTACGACAAAACCTAAATAAATTTCTTGTATAAGTAACTTGTTTCGGCAAATTTCATTATCTATAAAAACCAAATTAATAACATACAGAATAAACATCTTCTTCATTAAAATCATTTAGATATCTTAATTTGAACATAAATAAAATAGCTTTGTAAAAAAAAAACCTCAATTTTTTCCTACCTTAATTATGCAATGAAGTCAAATCTTAATTAGTGAAAACTGGGCGTAGAAATAAACGTAAAAATATAAATTTACGGAGTTCCCATGAAAAGTTGTACCAGAAAAGTTTGTCGAGAAATAGCTGGTTTTAAAGAAATAGAAATCAACGACAATCTCATTTTAACCGATTTCCTAGACCTTCTGGAAGTTTCTTTTGTACTGTTTCAAATTAGACTCTATTTCTATCTTAAACTTTATGTTTGTGTTTTAAGTCAAGTCTCATTAATGTAAACATCTATTTTCATAAATTTTATGAAAATATTAAAGTAGTCTGTAGTTTTATGCTCGATGCCCACGCTTCTTCATAGAAAAATTATTTATAATTAAGTGGTCACGCATCCAATTTGTGACCGTGCGAACTGTTGCTTAACTCTAGTTTTAGTAATCTTATAGTGCAAATAATTCATCATAATATCCGAAACTTTCAACTGTCTATGTGTGCCGAGCACACGTGTCTGAAGTGAAACTTCTTTTGCATGATTCAAAGATACCAAAAACGTTGCCTTACTCTATGACGTGTCCTTACTCCAGCCTTGAGATTTTACTCTCAAAGAAGTTTCACTTCGAAAAATATATAGAGTAGTACTTTTTGATACAGTCTCATAATAATTATTTTATTGTATCTATATATCTCTTGTTTAGATAATTATTTTCAGTATTATAATAATACTATAGTGTGCAAGATTAATAGATCTTTGGTGCTTTTAGAATCAAGGCTCCTAAGCTTTATGAATACATTATAATAATTCCGAGCTTTTAGTAATGAGCCTGCTTTGAAATTTATGTAGTTGGTGCATTCTCTGTATGTGTTGTGTATTTAATACTTCTCTTGAATATCTAATAGGTGTTAGATAGTTTTATATACTATTACTATTTCATACTAATATTATAATGCTGAAGAGTTTGTTTTTGAAGGGACTAATTTGAGGAACCACGGTTCCGATTTTAAAAATTATTTCACTGTTAAATAGTCTATTTAACTAGGAAGGCTATAGGCCAATAGGAGCGGAGCAATGCAGGTAAAACCGCAGAACAACTAGTCTTATTTAAAACTAGCTGTGCCCGCGACTTCGTCCGCGTGGAATAGTGACTGCATAGTAGTTACTACTTAACACACAATTATTGAGTAAACACGTCTTGAAACACGTACTTATAAGTACTTAAATTAAAGTATAAGTACTTACGTACTAAATTATAAGTACTTACACATTATTATAAAGTTAAGAAATAAAATAAATAATAACACAAAAGAACTGTTAGAAAAATTTATTACTAAACTGAGCTATAAAACTTAGGTACAGAAGAGTTCAAAATTTCCAGGATGTGGTTATTCACCCGCTCCCATATTCCTTCTACTTTCACAGACTTTCAACTTTTCCTTTTCACCCCTAGTAAATGGCAGAACCGATTTTGATCTAAACCATGTCTAATCATACCTATATATTATGTACATGTCATATCCTTTCGTTTGGTACTCCATTTGGATTATTTATCCCCACTATCACCCCTAAGGTGCCCTATATGTAATAAACAGATTAACCAATTTTGATAAAACATGACTAATTGTAATTCACACGTCATTTGATATGCCGCTTGATTATATTATTTGACCACATTCGATTATTCATTCCCACTTTTACCGCTATAAATCAATAAATGGATGAACCGATTTTGATTAAATATGCCTCCATACTTCTCACGTCAGGTCATGCCCTTTCATTTGATATGCCACTTGGGTATATTATTTGACAACTTTTATTCCCACTTTTATACCTATATCCAATAAATGGATGAACCAATTTCGATAAAATATGTCTTATTGTACTTTACACGTCATGTCTTTCATTAGATAAGTCACTTGAGTATATTTGATAAAATTTATTTATTTATTCCCACTTTTACCCCTATATCAAATAAATGGATGAACCGATTTTGATAACATTGGACTACTTAATTGTTTCTGACAGGTCGTCTTTTTTCATTTGATATATCACTTGGGTATAACAGACAGCATTCGTTTTTCTCATTCCCACTTTTGCCCTACATATAATTATTGGATGAACCGATTTTGATTAAATATGCCTCATTATACTTCTCACGTCAGGTCATGCCCTTTCATTTGATATGCCACTTGGGTATATTCGACAACTTTTATTCCCACTTTTATACCTACATATTATATCCAATAAATGGATGAACCAATTTTGATAAAATATTATGTCTTATTGTACTTTACACCGTACACGTCATGTCTTTCATTAGATACGTCACTTGAGTATATTTGATAAAATTTATTTATTTATTCCCACTTTAACCCCTATATCAAATAAATTGATGAACCGATTTTGATATAATTTGACTTGTTGTTTATGACAGGTCGTCTTTTTTCATTTGATATATCACTTGGGTATAACAGACAACATTCGTTTTTTTCATTCCCACTTTTACCCCTCTATATAATAAATGGATGAACCGATTTTGATTAAATACCTATGCCTCATTATACTTCTCACGTCAGGTCATGCCCTTTCATTTGATATGCCACTTAGGTATATTTGACAACTTTTATTGCCACTTTTATCCAATAAATGGATGAACCAATTTTGATAAAATATGTCTTATTGTACTTTACACGTCATGTCTTTCATTAGATACGTCACTTGAGTATATTTGATTAAATTCATTTATTTATTCCCACTTTTACCCCTATATCAAATAAATGGATGAACCGATTTTGATAAAATTTGACTAATTGTTTCTGACATGTCGTCTATTTTCATTTGATATATCACTTGGGTATAACCTACATTAACAACCTACATTAACAACTAACATTCGTTTTTTTTCATTCCCACTTACCCCTATATTATAATATAATAAACAACTAATGTAACAAAAAAACGCATCTAATTCGTATTACCCGTTAGCGAGCTACGGTGGCACAGACAGACACGCAATACACACATAGCGGTCACAACACCCCTCTTTTTGCGTCGGGGGTTAAAAATATAATACCTACGACATAATTTCAAAGACCTTTTTAAATATAGAAAATTTACCTAGAAGTAACCATAATGCTATTTATGCAGGTTTTAGATTTATGAGCAAAAATCTAAATAAAGGTCCTTTGACCCCCCTACTACCCCCTCAGCATAACCACCCCCCCCCCCCCACGCTTGGGGACTTTCGATATGATCATCTGGACATGTCAAGGAATAACTTTAGCGTATAATTTACGTAATAAAGTAATTCATGTATAGAATGCCTTAGCAAATGTTCGCTGTGATTACTTAAATGGTCATAACTTTTTTATTTATGAACCGATTGACATGAAATAAACACAAAATGTTAAATGAAGCTTACCAAAATATATTAGTGAAAACCGCATCTAAATCGGATAAGCCGTTTCTGAGATTAGCGTGTTCAAACATACAGACAAACAGACAAACAGACAAACCGACAAACAGACAAACAGACAAAAATTTTTTTAACAACAGTTTTGGGTTTGGGATCGATTTAGTAATAACCCCTGCTAATTTTTTTTTACATATTTTCATTGTACAGACACCACTTTTCTAGAATTTTATTATATGTATTGATGATTTAATGATTACTGATTGTATATAATTTGTACATAATAATCAGATACAATAATCTGATAATTATATTTAAATTATTTATTACTATCAAACCCTGTCACATAAATGATTGATTAGTTTTATTTTGAATAATTATCTACTAAATAACGCTGTTGTTAGTAGTGTTAATTTCAGTTAAGTAATTATTAAGTACCTTTCTTAAAATTATTACACTTAAGTATAAAATAGGATCCCATATTGACATAGAGCAAACATCAATTTTCATCTCACAAATATTTGCCCTAGGTGGGAATCGAACCCACAAGCTCTGGCTTCGAAGGCAGGGCAAGGCATTCTACCATGATAGTCAACGCATTTATGCAATTTTTACTTCATCGTCTCTCATTTCAATACAGAGGAACATATACAATGTCATCAACGTAACAATAGACTTGTAACACCATATTATGTATTCGATAGCGATTAACATTAATGAGAGCTCTCCGACATGTAAATCGATCACTAAATGGAAATTACTGGATTTGCTTTATTCATGTTACAGTGGCATGTGTTCATTATCTGTGTATTACTTGGTTCACGCTTAATCTAAATTGCTTACAATATATGGATAAGTAGGTATACCTACCTACTAGAGGTATTAAAGCTGGTTGTAAGGATCATCCTATCAATATTATAAATGTGAAAGTTTGTTTGGATGTTTGTTACTCTTTCACGCAAGAACTACTGAACCGATTACAATGAATTTTAGCACACATATAGAGGGTAACTTGGATTTACACATAGGATAGGTTTTATCCCGGAAATCCCACGGGAACGGGAACTATGCGGGTTTATCTTTGAAAATGCGGGCGAAGCCGCGGGCGGAAATCAATACATATAATAAAATTCTAGAAAAGTGGTGTCTGTACAATGAAAATATGTAAAAAAAAATTAGCAGGGGTTATTACTAAATCGATCCCAAACCCAAAACTGTTGTTAAAAAAATTTTTGTCTGTTTGTCTGTTTGTCGGTTTGTCTGTTTGTCTGTTTGTCTGTATGTTTGAACACGCTAATCTCAGAAACGGCTTATCCGATTTAGATGCGGTTTTCACTAATATATTTTGGTAAGCTTCATTTAACATTTTGTGTTTATTTCATGTCAATCGGTTCATAAATAAAAAAGTTATGACCATTTAAGTAATCACAGCGAACATTTGCTAAGGCATTCTATACATGAATTACTTTATTACGTAAATTATACGCTAAAGTTATTCCTTGACATGTCCAGATGATCATATCGAAAGTCCCCAAGCGTGGGGGGGGGGGGGTGGTTATGCTGAGGGGGTAGTAGGGGGGTCAAAGGACCTTTATTTAGATTTTTGCTCATAAATCTAAAACCTGCATAAATAGCATTATGGTTACTTCTAGGTAAATTTTCTATATTTAAAAAGGTCTTTGAAATTATGTCGTAGGTATTATATTTTTAACCCCCGACGCAAAAAGAGGGGTGTTGTGACCGCTATGTGTGTATTGCGTGTCTGTCTGTGCCACCGTAGCTCGCTAACGGGTAATACGAATTAGATGCGTTTTTTTGTTACATTAGTTGTTTATTATATTATAATATAGGGGTAAGTGGGAATGAAAAAAAACGAATGTTAGTTGTTAATGTAGGTTGTTAATGTAGGTTATACCCAAGTGATATATCAAATGAAAATAGACGACATGTCAGAAACAATTAGTCAAATTTTATCAAAATCGGTTCATCCATTTATTTGATATAGGGGTAAAAGTGGGAATAAATAAATGAATTTAATCAAATATACTCAAGTGACGTATCTAATGAAAGACATGACGTGTAAAGTACAATAAGACATATTTTATCAAAATTGGTTCATCCATTTATTGGATAAAAGTGGCAATAAAAGTTGTCAAATATACCTAAGTGGCATATCAAATGAAAGGGCATGACCTGACGTGAGAAGTATAATGAGGCATAGGTATTTAATCAAAATCGGTTCATCCATTTATTATATAGAGGGGTAAAAGTGGGAATGAAAAAAACGAATGTTGTCTGTTATACCCAAGTGATATATCAAATGAAAAAAGACGACCTGTCATAAACAACAAGTCAAATTATATCAAAATCGGTTCATCAATTTATTTGATATAGGGGTTAAAGTGGGAATAAATAAATAAATTTTATCAAATATACTCAAGTGACGTATCTAATGAAAGACATGACGTGTACGGTGTAAAGTACAATAAGACATAATATTTTATCAAAATTGGTTCATCCATTTATTGGATATAATATGTAGGTATAAAAGTGGGAATAAAAGTTGTCGAATATACCCAAGTGGCATATCAAATGAAAGGGCATGACCTGACGTGAGAAGTATAATGAGGCATATTTAATCAAAATCGGTTCATCCAATAATTATATGTAGGGCAAAAGTGGGAATGAGAAAAACGAATGCTGTCTGTTATACCCAAGTGATATATCAAATGAAAAAAGACGACCTGTCAGAAACAATTAAGTAGTCCAATGTTATCAAAATCGGTTCATCCATTTATTTGATATAGGGGTAAAAGTGGGAATAAATAAATAAATTTTATCAAATATACTCAAGTGACTTATCTAATGAAAGACATGACGTGTAAAGTACAATAAGACATATTTTATCGAAATTGGTTCATCCATTTATTGGATATAGGTATAAAAGTGGGAATAAAAGTTGTCAAATAATATACCCAAGTGGCATATCAAATGAAAGGGCATGACCTGACGTGAGAAGTATGGAGGCATATTTAATCAAAATCGGTTCATCCATTTATTGATTTATAGCGGTAAAAGTGGGAATGAATAATCGAATGTGGTCAAATAATATAATCAAGCGGCATATCAAATGACGTGTGAATTACAATTAGTCATGTTTTATCAAAATTGGTTAATCTGTTTATTACATATAGGGCACCTTAGGGGTGATAGTGGGGATAAATAATCCAAATGGAGTACCAAACGAAAGGATATGACATGTACATAATATATAGGTATGATTAGACATGGTTTAGATCAAAATCGGTTCTGCCATTTACTAGGGGTGAAAAGGAAAAGTTGAAAGTCTGTGAAAGTAGAAGGAATATGGGAGCGGGTGAATAACCACATCCTGGAAATTTTGAACTCTTCTGTACCTAAGTTTTATAGCTCAGTTTAGTAATAAATTTTTCTAACAGTTCTTTTGTGTTATTATTTATTTTATTTCTTAACTTTATAATAATGTGTAAGTACTTATAATTTAGTACGTAAGTACTTATACTTTAATTTAAGTACTTATAAGTACGTGTTTCAAGACGTGTTTACTCAATAATTGTGTGTTAAGTAGTAACTACTATGCAGTCACTATTCCACGCGGACGAAGTCGCGGGCACAGCTAGTCTAGTAATATATAAAGAGCAGTTTTTAGATAGATGATAAGATTTCTCTCATAGTATTTTGCTTAAAGGTGTATGCAAAATGAAATTGCAGCAAGGGTACCATTGCAAATATACTGAGATATATTAGTCAATAAAAATTGCCAGCAAGATGCATTTTTTGTAGCCCGTTTACAGGCACCTTTAGAATACAGATTATCATCAGCCTCCCTAGACAAGTGGCTTTCTATTAGCGTAAAGTTCAATAGAATAGATTATGAATGTATGAGATTGACGTTTGATTACGACGACGACGACGATTGATTACGTCAATCTCATAGATTCATAATCTATTCTATTGAACTTTACGCTAATAGAAAGCCACTTGTCTAGGGGGGCTGAACAGAATCGATGACTATTGTCTGTTATATGCAGATTGCAGATGCATAATAATTAATAACGATGGTGAGGAAAAACACTACAGCCTTACATCAGTCTGTAACATTATAGTGGTAATAGTAACGGTGCATAAAATACAAGGATCCTAAAAATTCATCACAAGCTTACCATTTCTAAGTGATCTTTTCTAAGGCATCAATTGAGAAACAGATTTTGCGACAAAAACATTATAATTATAGTATTTCTTTTATCCCTTGTGTGACCAATAAATGTATAATACGTCAAACAGATTTAAGCTTAACCTATTTGGGTAATTGCAATGCGGACGTGCGATGATCACTTATCATTATAACTTCTTTTGTGAGCATTTGAAGCTTCTGTGGCAGATTATATTACTAGCAATCGCCCGCGGCATGACCCGCTTTTAAAACTTAACAAATAATTTAAGTAAAACCTTCCTATATAAACTATATTATAAAAAAAATCACATCCACAAATGTTGCATAGTTTAAAAAACTAAGTGTTTTACTAATTCAAGAGCCTATAAATTCATAATCAAGCTGTATTAATAAATACAGCTTGATTTATTAATACAGCTTGTAATACTTAATTAATAAATCAAGAATCATTATTGACATAATAATGTCAATTTTTTTAAGTATACTTAAGGGCCGGCGCCCACTGCCGGCACGGCACGGCATGGCACGGCAGAGCATCCCGCGGCGTGCAATGGCATCCCGCGGCATGCCGTGGCATCCTGCTAAAAGTCCCACTAATGCTGCATAAGTTTCAACCTTATTTCAACTAGCTAGCAATCATAATTCCTCGACCCCAAAGCAAGACACGTCATGCCGCCGCATCCTGCGGCGTGCCGCGTCATGCTGCAGCATCCTGCGACACGTCGCGGCATCGTGGCATCGAAATAAAGTAACTTGAATTCTAAACTGATTGAAATAAGATTCAAAATAACTTCATTAGTAATAAAATCCTCTGCCCTGCCATGCCACGCCGTGCCGGCAGTGGGCGCCGGCCCTAAGAGCGGGAAGTGACTTTCTTTTATGCAACGTAGTGATTAAGAAATCTACATTGTATTACTCCTAATACTACCATAATTAGCGAGCAGTTATTTAAAAAGATTCTTAAAAACGAATACAAATACACCCTTACAATTCAAAGCATATTTTGCACATCTTCTAAAAAGTAGGAGAAAAAGTATCTTTCGAGATGTCGACTTTAAATATCCTTAAGACCGTGCCTTTTATAAATAATTAAGTATGATTTTAATTAGCATTCACAGTGACAAGTCGGTTTGAATGGAATCTAATCAGCGCAAGTCTTTAACGAAGTTAAATACAGCAAAGGCCTTGCGGGAATTTTGAGTAGGTGTTCTCTGGTAAATTCAATGCAGCTCGAAAAAAACCAGCAGGCGTAGTACTTTTCTTTGTGAGACTTTCTATAATGGTCATTGCTCGGGACTGTCTGTTTTATATTTAAATGCAAGAGAAGAATTTCTGAGTAGGAAGAGTCAAGAGAATGGGTGAAGTATTATGTTTATATTCTATTTAAATAATTAAGTGAGATTAATTTATATTGCTACAGACTAATTATTTACGGACCTTTTGCCTTGTGCCGAGCACACGAGACAGAAGTGAAACTTCTTTGGCAAGATTCAAAAGTACCAAAATCGTCGCCTTACTCCATGACTTGACGAATGAAGTTTCACTTCAAAAAATATTTAGCCAAAATGAGATGTTTAACAGAAATAGTACCTACATATTATGTATATATACTATATATTATATAATATATCTATAATATAAAAATGAAACGCAAAATGTGTTGGTAAGCGCATAACTCGAGAACGGGTGGACCGATTTCGATAATTCTTTTTTTATTATATTCCTTGAAGTACCAGGATGGTTCTTATGTAGAGAAAACATAAATATGTACCACGGGCGAAGCCGGGGCGGACCGCTAGTATTATATAATAATTAGTTTCATCTGTAATAAATTATTATATTAAAACCTTCCTCTTGAATCACTTTATCTGTAAAAAAACCCGTATCAAAATCCGGTGCGTAAGTAGTTTTAAAGATTTAAGCATACATATAGACCTATCTCTATTTTACCAACATTAAGTAAGGTATTCGAGAAGTTAATATTAAACCAATTGAGTAGTCATTTTGCATCTAATAATTTACTGCACACCAAACAGTTTGGTTTCACAAAGGGGCGCTCAACCACAGATGCTGGAGTTGCACTTCTAACACATATATATAAGGCATGGGAAAACTCAAAAAATGCTCTAGGGATATTTTGTGACCTCTCCAAGGCATTTGACTGCGTTGAACATTGTACTTTGTTACGTAAACTTAATCACTATGGAATTAAAGGAAAAGCCCAGAACCTCATAGCGTCATACCTGCATGATAGGATACAGACTGTAGTTGTTAATGGAGAACGTTCTAGCGGTGCGTCAATTAACATTGGTGTTCCACAGGGGTCAATTTTAGGTCCCTTCTTGTTCTTGGTATATATCAATGATCTTCCCTATTATTTGCAGGATAGGTGTGAAATAGTTCTGTTTGCAGATGATACCTCATTAATTTTTAATGTGTATAGGCATGACCCAAATGTTGACGAAGTGAACAGTGCTCTTTTACACATATCTGAATGGTTTACTGCCAATAATTTATTATTAAATGCCAAAAAAACCAATTGTGTTGAATTTTTACTTCCTAATGTAAAAAAGTTGAACAGAGATATTACCTTGAACGGGGAGGTATTGCATCCTACTGAGTCTACTGTATTTCTAGGGTTAACATTGGACGAGAAACTACAGTGGGGAGCCCATGTCAACACCGCTGCAGGTAAGCTCAGTTCTGCTGCATATGCAGTCCGAAAAATAAGGCATCTCACCGATGAAGATACGGCTAGATTGGTTTATTTCAGCTACTTTCATAGCATTATGTCCTATGGAATTCTACTGTGGGGCAGGGCTGCAGATATAGAAACTATATTTATCTTACAGAAAAGAGCCATTCGCTCTATATATAATTTACGTGCTCGGGACTCACTAAGAGATCATTTTAAGAATACTGGTATCCTTACTGTACCATCACAGTATATATTTAATAATATTTTGCATGTACACAAAAGCTCTGACATACACACAAGAGTAGGAGATAGACACGATTATGGCACAAGGAACAAGAATAGAATTGAAATGCCATTTTTCCGATTAGCTAAAGTTAAAAATTCATTTATGGGTCAAGGTATACGCTTATACAATAGAATTCCTCACAATATTAAAGAGTTTAGTAGTTCTAAATTTAAAACTTACATAAAAATGTACTAGTTCAGAGAGCGTACTACAGTATTCAGGAATATATGGACGATAAAGACCCATGGAGGGTTGTCGCGTAAAAACCACAGGACAGTTCTTTGGCATATTATGTAGTTAGGTAGATATAAGTTACATATTATGTAAATCTATTGACATTATTTAAAAGAGCAACTATGGAGTTTCTTGCCGATTCTTCTCCATAGATACTGCTTTCCGAATCGGTGGTAAATGTTAAAATACTATGTAATGACGATTCGAAAGTGCTACTAAATAGTAGTCTAATTGAATAAATGAATGTTTGAGTTTGAGTTTAGGGACAGAGAAAGCGACTTTATTTTATAGTATGTATTGATAAACCACTCAACACCTATAATAATAATATAAACCTACTATATTGAGCAGAGCCAACGAAGGCTTAATCCAAATAAATATACACAACAGCGGTTGAAATAATTGAAAACTGATAAATAAGGGTCTGAAATAAAGGCTGCTCAATCCAGATAAAAGGTTTCAAATGCAGACTCTGAGTGATATATTCTCGCGGCCTGCAGACGAAAATCTTCTAATAGTACAAGATACGATGTACAATTTTACACTCAAGTTTCATACACTTCAGTAACACTTTTTACACGCTTTATATTAGCTTCACCTGTATGTTTGTAACCGACTTCTTTGGGCGCGATTTTGACCCACTTTAAACGGCCAGATTTCGTTCAAACTTTGTAGATTTATTGAGGACCGATGACAATACACTAATTTGATAAAATTTTCTATTTTTTAGTTCGGTTTTCTATAAAAAGCGTGTGTTTTAGTTTTTTAAACTATTATTATTAATAATAGTGTTAATCCCATGGTGGTTAATATACCTTTCGATAGGCACAACAAATATATATAACATTCGAGTACATTTAAGAACGCTACTATTAATAATAAAAACAAATCATTACAAGAGTTAAAAAATCTTTTAAATAAAATAACGAGGAAAGTGAATTGAATGCAGTTGAATGGATTTTCGATAATGTTGTTATGATCTTAGGAAATTAAACTTAATGACAATATGTATAAACAAAATTAATAGCTCTAGGAAACAACAACTTTCTCTAAACAAAGACTAAAAAAAAGATTTACTTGTAAAATATATGGCATGAATTTTACACCGTTTCTTTGACTAAGACGCCTTTCTTCAAAATGGGTTCACAAGTTATTGAATAGGAGTTCTGACAAATTTTTCTGAGATTGAATTCATACTAGAATCCTCTTTTTATTTATAACTATTGTGTTTTATAAGTTTTTCCTACGCATTCAAAATTAATTTTCCGACTAATGAGTGGTTAAAAATATGCTTCTGAAAAAAAAAAAAATTGCACACATAGAAAAAGTGTAATTTATAAACTGTTGTTCTTGTGCCTGTTTTTAATGTATTTAAAAGTAGTATTTTATTATCGCTATGCCTCAAAAGTTTCTCGAAAATATATAATAAATACAATAATTACCATATTAATAATATGAAATTATGCATTCCATATATTTTAATAAGCAAATCGCAAAAAAATCCAACGACAAACTCGATTACACTTGAGTTTCTAATTAACTAACTTTGCATCCGCTTAACAAGCACTTAATTGTAACTTAACTATCTCTTTCACGCACATTACACATATTAATGTTAGACCGAGATAACATCGACTGTTACGATCCAAAGTCTAGGGCTTAAAGATGAAGTTTTTTATGGAACATGCAATTGAAAATTATTAGTTAGAAATTTAATATTTTCCTGCAGATTATGCTATTATTTGTGAATTAAATTACCTTTGTGAGTCCGTCTTGGACTACTAAAATACTAATTAACTAAAGGTAGAGCTTCCAAATAAACTTGAGATGTGAATTACTTCTTCTAGATGCATTTTTGAATCGTCATTACATATTTTTAACATGTTTGATAATAATATAATAATTAGCAATTATAATACCTACTACTTGTTATAATATTTACCACAAGTATAAAAATTCTTTATCAGTAACAAATATTCCTGATAAAAACAGCGTAAATATAAAATCATATTCATTGAAATAAATTATTAAAAAGCAACAAACATGCTACCAAGACGTCAATACAAAATCACACTAAACTGTACTAGAGATTGCAAATATTTTCCAATATAAAGCTTCACAAAACTGTCAGTGAGAAAACGTAAATAGGAAAAAACTGCAAATCGAATGAAGAGACGCGTCCCGAATACTAAAGGAGTGAAGATTGAATTCAGTTTAAAGAACTGCCCGTTCCAGATGATACTTGATATTACATTTATTTGTATTTGTTGCGCTATTTGAAATGTATAACGGAATATAATATTATGTTCTTAGCATTGCAAGAGCATTTGTAGGCCTAGTTTGTGAACGAATTGAGAGAGAGAGGGAGTGAATTTTATATTCTATAGTTATTACATAGTATGCATATTATGCTGATGTTTGTGTACCTATATGTGTAAGTTTGAGTTATAATACACTCTTTGGAGAGTCTTCATTCATCTTACAAATTAGAAATGTGTGAATAAATAAAATAAATAAATCGTTTAGTTGCAAGTAAACATGGTATACAAAGGTCACTGACTATATATATATATATATATATTATATATATTTATATATTTTTTTAATATACATATATGTATAGGTACTCCTTGTTAAAAAAAAAAATTAAAAATTTAATCGACATATTATATTGAGACATATACTTCAGATCAGATCATATAAATATGAATGAATAGAAGTGTTGCGAACGTCTCCTGCCTCTGACGTCCACTCAGTAGCTAAAAATAAAAAAAAAATTGTCCTTGACAGCGAGCGCGTCGATTGTCGATTGTCTTGCTACTGATTTAAAAGTGAACATGGATTGTGAAATAGTTTCACTTGAAGTAAATCTTGGACCTTGCCATCATCATGTGTCAGCGAACAGCGAACAGCGAACAGCGAACAGCGAACAGCGAACAGCGAACAGCGATAGCGACAGCGAACAGCGAACAGCGAACAGCGAACAGCGAACAGCGAACAGCGAACAGCGAACAGCGAACAGCGAACAGCGAACAGCGAACAGCGAAAAGCGACAGCGACAGCGAACAGCGTACAGCGAACAGCGAACAGCGAACAGCGAACAGCGACAGCGACAGCGAACAGCGAACAGCGAACAGCGAACAGCGAACAGCGAACAGCGAACAGCGAACAGCGAACAGCGAACAGCGAACAGCGAACAGCGAACAGCGACAGCGAACAGCGAACAGCGAACAGCGAACGGCGAACGGCGAACGGCGAACGGCGAACGGCGAACGGCGAACGGCGAACGGCGAACGGCGAACGGCGAAAGGCGAACGGCGAACAGCGAAAAGCGAACGGCGAACGGCGAACGGCGAACGGCGAACGGCGAGCGGCGAGCGGCGAGCGGCGAACGGCGAACAGCGAACAGCGAACAGCGAACAGCGAACAGCGAACAGCGAACAGCGAACAGCGAACAGCGAACAGCGAACAGCGAACAGCTACAGCGAACAGCGAACAGCGAACAGCGAACAGCGAACAGCGAACAGCGAACAGCGAACAGCGAACAGCGAACAGCGAACAGCGAACAGCGAACAGCGACAGCGAACAGCGAACAGCGAACAGCGAACAGTGAACAGCGAACAGCGAACAGCGAACAGCGAACAGCTACAGCGAACAGCGAACAGCGAACAGCGAACAGCGAACAGCGAACAGCGAACAGCGAACAGCGAACAGCGAACAGCGACAGCGAACAGCGAACAGCGAACAGCGAACAGCGAACAGCGAACAGCGAACAGCGAACAGCGAACAGCGAACAACGGTGAATGTGAATGTGAATGTGAATGTGAATGTGAATGTGAATGTGAATGTGAATGTGAATGTGAATGTGAATGTGAATGTGAATGTGAATGTGAATGTGAATGTGAATGTGAATGTGAATGTGAATGTGAATGTGAATGTGAATGTGAATGTGAATGTGAATGTGAATGTGAATGTGAATGTGAATGTGAATGTGAATGTGAATGTGAATGTGAATGTGAATGTGAATGTGAATGTGAATGTGAATGTGAATGTGAATGTGAATGTGAATGTGAATGTGAATGTGAATGTGAATGTGAATGTGAATGTGAATGTGAATGTGAATGTGAATGTGAATGTGAATGTGAATGTGAATGTGAATGTGAATGTGAATGTGAATGTGAATGTGAATGTGAATGTGAATGTGAATGTGAATGTGAATGTGAATGTGAATGTGAATGTGAATGTGAATGTGAATGTGAATGTGAATGTGAATGTGAATGTGAATGTGAATGTGAATGTGAATGTGAATGTGAATGTGAATGTGAATGTGAATGTGAATGTGAATGTGAATGTGAATGTGAATGTGAATGTGAATGTGAATGTGAATGTGAATGTGAATGTGAATGTGAATGTGAATGTAAATCATTACCTCGAATTCCTTTTTCTTTACATTTTTTTCTAATTACAATTATTTTTTTAATTTTTGATGTAGAAATTGCATTAATTTCCCCTATTATCCCAACTTTTATAATAACTAATATAATTTCTTGAT
The DNA here is from genome assembly GCF_061535395.1 of Colias eurytheme. Taxonomy (NCBI): domain Eukaryota; kingdom Metazoa; phylum Arthropoda; class Insecta; order Lepidoptera; family Pieridae; genus Colias; species Colias eurytheme. The sequence continues at coordinate 6,223,349 of NC_143001.1, forward strand.
TTTATTCATCATTATTTTTTATTATTATATTATTAATCGGATTATATAATGAATGATATCAAGAAATATTAAATTGAACTTATTAGGATTATAGTTTAAAAAAAACTTTTGATTTGCATTCAAAAAATATTATATAAATAATTTTTCTTAAATAAGAAGCAAATATTGCATTTAATTTCGACTTAAAAATTTGAGTAAAAACTCCTTATTTAAATAAATTTATTGAAACCAAAATAGAGGTATTTCACTGTTAATGATATCTGGGGGCACGGTAGTGCCCCCGCCAAGACGAGCCAAGCGAACAGCGAACAGCGAACAGCGAACAGCGAACAGCGAACAGCGAACAGCGAACAGCGAACAGCGAACAGCGAACAGCGAACAGCGAACAGCGAACAGCGAACAGCGAACAGCGAACAGCGAACAGCGAACAGCGAACAGCGAACAGCGAACAGCGAACAGCGAACAGCGAACAGCGAACAGCGAACAGCGAACAGCGAACAGCGAACAGCGAACAGCGAACAGCGACAGCGAACAGCGAACAGCGAACAGCGAACAGCGAACAGCGAACAGCGAACAGCGAACAGCGAACAGCGAACAGCGAACAGCGAACAGCGAACAGCGAACAGCGAACAGCGAACAGCGAACAGCGAACAGCGAACAGCGAACAGCGAACAGCGAACAGCGAACAGCGAACAGCGAACAGCGAACAGCGAACAGCGAACAGCGAACAGCGAACAGCGAACAGCGAACAGCGAACAACGGTGAATGTGAATGTGAATGTGAATGTGAATGTGAATGTGAATGTGAATGTGAATGTGAATGTGAATGTGAATGTGAATGTGAATGTGAATGTGAATGTGAATGTGAATGTGAATGTGAATGTGAATGTGAATGTGAATGTGAATGTGAATGTGAATGTGAATGTGAATGTGAATGTGAATGTGAATGTGAATGTGAATGTGAATGTGAATGTGAATGTGAATGTGAATGTGAATGTGAATGTGAATGTGAATGTGAATGTGAATGTGAATGTGAATGTGAATGTGAATGTGAATGTGAATGTGAATGTGAATGTGAATGTGAATGTGAATGTGAATGTGAATGTGAATGTGAATGTGAATGTGAATGTGAATGTGAATGTGAATGTGAATGTGAATGTGAATGTGAATGTGAATGTGAATGTGAATGTGAATGTGAATGTGAATGTGAATGTGAATGTGAATGTGAATGTGAATGTGAATGTGAATGTGAATGTGAATGTGAATGTGAATGTGAATGTAAATCATTACCTCGAATTCCTTTTTCTTTACATTTTTTTCTAATTACAATTATTTTTTTAATTTTTGATGTAGAAATTGCATTAATTTCCCCGATTATCCCAACTTTTATAATAACTAATATAATTTCTTGATTTTATTCATCATTATTTTTTATTATTATATTATTAATCGGATTATATAATGAATGATATCAAGAAATATTAAATTGAACTTATAAGGATTATAGTTTAAAAAAAACTTTTGATTTGCATTCAAAAAATATTATATAAATAATTTTTCTTAAATAAGAAGCAAATATTGCATTTAATTTCGACTTAAAAATTTGAGTAAAAACTCCTTATTTAAATAAATTAATTGAAACCAAAATAGAGGTATTTCACTGTTAATGATATCTGGGGGCACGGTAGTGCCCCCGCCAAGACGAGCCAAGCGAACAGCGAACAGCGAACAGCGAACAGCGAACAGCGAACAGCGAACAGCGAACAGCGAACAGCGAACAGCGAACAGCGAACAGCGAACAGCGAACAGCGAACAGCGAACAGCGAACAGCGAACAGCGAACAGCGAACAGCGAACAGCGAACAGCGAACAGCGAACAGCGAACAGCGAACAGCGAACAGCGAACAGCGAACAGCGAACAGCGAACAGCGAACAGCGAACAGCGAACAGCGAACAGCGAACAGCGAACAGCGAACAGCGAACAGCGAACAGCGAACAGCGAACAGCGAACAGCGAACAGCGAACAGCGAACAGCGAACAGCGAACAGCGAACAGCGAACAGCGAACAGCGAACAGCGAACAGCGAACAGCGAACAGCGAACAGCGAACAGCGAACAGCGAACAGCGAACAGCGAACAGCGAACAGCGAACAGCGAACAGCGAACAGCGAACAGCGAACAGCGAACAGCGAACAGCGAACAGCGAACAGCGACAGCGAATAGCGAACAGCGAACAGCGAACAGCGAACAGCGAACAGCGAACAGCGAACAGCGAACAGCGAACAGCGAACAGCGAACAGCGAACAGCGAACAGCGAACAGCGAACAGCGAACAGCGAACAGCGAACAGCGAGCAGCGAGCAGCGAGCAGCGAACAGCGAACAGCGAACAGCGAACAGCGAACAGCGAACAGCGAACAGCGAACAGCGAACAGCGAACAGCGAACAGCGAACAGCGAACAGCGAACAGCGAACAGTGAACAGCGAACAGCTACAGCGAACAGCGAACAGCGAACAGCGAACAGCGAACAGCGAACAGCGAACAGCGAACAGCGAACAGCGAACAGCGAACAGCGAACAGCGAACAGCGAACAGCGAACAGCGAACAGCGAACAGCGAACAGCGAACAGCGAACAGCGAACAGCGAACAGCGAACAGCGAACAGCGAACAGCGAACAGCGAACAGCGAACAGCGAACAGCGAACAGCGAACAGCGAACAGCGAACAGCGAACAGCGAACAGCGAACAGCGAACAGCGAACAGCGAACAGCGAACAGCGAACAGCGAACAGCGAACAGCGAACAGCGAACAGCGAACAGCGAACAGCGAACAGCGAACAGCGAACAGCGAACAGCGAACAGCGAACAGCGAACAGCGAACAGCGAACAGCGAACAGCGAACAGCGAACAGCGAACAGCGAACAGCGAACAGCGACAGCGAACAGCGAACAGCGAACAGCGAACAGCGAACAGCGAACAGCGAACAGCGAACAGCGAACAGCGAACAGCGAACAGCGAACAGCGAACAGCGAACAGCGAACAGCGAGCAGCGAGCAGCGAGCAGCGAGCAGCGAACAGCGAACAGCGAACAGCGAACAGCGAACAGCGAACAGCGAACAGCGAACAGCTACAGCGAACAGCGAACAGCGAACAGCGAACAGCGAACAGCGAACAGCGAACAGCGAACAGCGAACAGCGAACAGCGACAGCGAACAGCGAACAGCGAACAGCGAACAGCGAACAGCGAACAGCGAACAACGGTGAATGTGAATGTGAATGTGAATGTGAATGTGAATGTGAATGTGAATGTGAATGTGAATGTGAATGTGAATGTGAATGTGAATGTGAATGTGAATGTGAATGTGAATGTGAATGTGAATGTGAATGTGAATGTGAATGTGAATGTGAATGTGAATGTGAATGTGAATGTGAATGTGAATGTGAATGTGAATGTGAATGTGAATGTGAATGTGAATGTGAATGTGAATGTGAATGTGAATGTGAATGTGAATGTGAATGTGAATGTGAATGTGAATGTGAATGTGAATGTGAATGTGAATGTGAATGTGAATGTGAATGTGAATGTGAATGTGAATGTGAATGTGAATGTGAATGTGAATGTGAATGTGAATGTGAATGTGAATGTGAATGTGAATGTGAATGTGAATGTGAATGTGAATGTGAATGTGAATGTGAATGTGAATGTGAATGTGAATGTGAATGTGAATGTGAATGTGAATGTGAATGTGAATGTGAATGTGAATGTGAATGTGAATGTGAATGTGAATGTGAATGTGAATGTGAATGTAAATCATTACCTCGAATTCCTTTTTCTTTACATTTTTTTCTAATTACAATTATTTTTTTAATTTTTGATGTAGAAATTGCATTAATTTCCCCTATTATCCCAACTTTTATAATAACTAATATAATTTCTTGATTTTATTCATCATTATTTTTTATTATTATATTATTAATCGGATTATATAATGAATGATATCAAGAAATATTAAATTGAACTTATTAGGATTATAGTTTAAAAAAAACTTTTGATTTGCATTCAAAAAATATTATATCAATAATTTTTCTTAAATAAGAAGCAAATATTGCATTTAATTTCGACTTAAAAATTTGAGTAAAAACTCCTTATTTAAATAAATTTATTGAAACCAAAATAGAGGTATTTCACTGTTAATGATATCTGGGGGCACGGTAGTGCCCCCGCCAAGACGAGCCAAGCGAACAGCGAACAGCGAACAGCGAACAGCGAACAGCGAACAGCGAACAGCGAACAGCGAACAGCGAACAGCGAACAGCGAACAGCGAACAGCGAACAACGGTGAATGTGAATGTGAATGTGAATGTGAATGTGAATGTGAATGTGAATGTGAATGTGAATGTGAATGTGAATGTGAATGTGAATGTGAATGTGAATGTGAATGTGAATGTGAATGTGAATGTGAATGTGAATGTGAATGTGAATGTGAATGTGAATGTGAATGTGAATGTGAATGTGAATGTGAATGTGAATGTGAATGTGAATGTGAATGTGAATGTAAATCATTACCTCGAATTCCTTTTTCTTTACATTTTTTTCTAATTACAATTATTTTTTTAATTTTTGATGTAGAAATTGCATTAATTTCCCCTATTATCCCAACTTTTATAATAACTAATATAATTTCTTGATTTTATTCATCATTATTTTTTATTATTATATTATTAATCGGATTATATAATGAATGATATCAAGAAATATTAAATTGAACTTATTAGGATTATAGTTTAAAAAAAACTTTTGATTTGCATTCAAAAAATATTATATAAATAATTTTTCTTAAATAAGAAGCAAATATTGCATTTAATTTCGACTTAAAAATTTGAGTAAAAACTCCTTATTTAAATAAATTAATTGAAACCAAAATAGAGGTATTTCACTGTTAATGATATCTGGGGGCACGGTAGTGCCCCCGCCAAGACGAGCCAAGCGAACAGCGAACAGCGAACAGCGAACAGCGAACAGCGAACAGCGAACAGCGAACAGCGAACAGCGAACAGCGAACAGCGAACAGCGAACAGCGAACAGCGAACAGCGAACAGCGAACAGCGAACAGCGAACAGCGAACAGCGAACAGCGAACAGCGAACAGCGAACAGCGAACAGCGAACAGCGAACAGCGAACAGCGAACAGCGAACAGCGAACAGCGAACAGCGAACAGCGAACAGCGAACAGCGAACAGCTACAGCGAACAGCGAACAGCGAACAGCGAACAGCGAACAGCGAACAGCGAACAGCGAACAGCGAACAGCGAACAGCGAACAGCGAACAGCGAACAGCGAACAGCGACAGCGACAGCGAACAGCGAACAGCGAACAGCGAACAGCGAACAGCGAACAGCGAACAGCGAACAGCGAACAGCGAACAGCGAACAGCGAACAGCGAACAGCGAACAGCGAACAGCGAACAGCGAACAGCGAACAGCGAACAGCGAACAGCGAACAGCGAACAGCGAACAGCGAACAGCGAACAGCGAACAGCGAACAGCGAACAGCGAACAGCGAACAGCGAACAGCGAACAGCGAACAGCGAACAGCGAACAGCGAACAGCGAACAGCGAACAGCGAACAGCGAACAGCGAACAGCGAACAGCGAACAGCGAACAGCGAACAGCGAACAGCGAACAGCGAACAGCGAACAGCGAACAGCGAACAGCGAACAGCGAACAGCGAACAACGGTGAATGTGAATGTGAATGTGAATGTGAATGTGAATGTGAATGTGAATGTGAATGTGAATGTGAATGTGAATGTGAATGTGAATGTGAATGTGAATGTGAATGTGAATGTGAATGTGAATGTGAATGTGAATGTGAATGTGAATGTGAATGTGAATGTGAATGTGAATGTGAATGTGAATGTGAATGTGAATGTGAATGTGAATGTGAATGTGAATGTGAATGTGAATGTGAATGTGAATGTGAATGTGAATGTGAATGTGAATGTGAATGTGAATGTGAATGTGAATGTGAATGTGAATGTGAATGTGAATGTGAATGTGAATGTGAATGTGAATGTGAATGTGAATGTGAATGTGAATGTGAATGTGAATGTGAATGTGAATGTGAATGTGAATGTGAATGTGAATGTGAATGTGAATGTGAATGTGAATGTGAATGTGAATGTGAATGTGAATGTGAATGTGAATGTGAATGTGAATGTGAATGTGAATGTGAATGTGAATGTGAATGTGAATGTGAATGTGAATGTGAATGTGAATGTGAATGTGAATGTGAATGTGAATGTGAATGTGAATGTGAATGTGAATGTGAATGTGAATGTGAATGTGAATGTGAATGTGAATGTGAATGTGAATGTGAATGTGAATGTGAATGTGAATGTGAATGTGAATGTGAATGTGAATGTGAATGTGAATGTGAATGTGAATGTGAATGTGAATGTGAATGTGAATGTGAATGTGAATGTGAATGTGAATGTGAATGTGAATGTGAATGTGAATGTAAATCATTACCTCGAATTCCTTTTTCCTTACATTTTTTTCTAATTACAATAATTTTTTTAATTTTTGATGTAGAAATTGCATTAATTTCCCCTATTATCCCAACTTTTATAATAACTAATATAATTTCTTGATTTTATTCATCATTATTTTTTATTATTATATTATTAATCGGATTATATAATGAATGATATCAAGAAATATTAAATTGAACTTATTAGGATTATAGTTTAAAAAAAATTTTTGATTTGCATTCAAAAAATATTATATAAATAATTTTTCTTAAATAAGAAGCAAATATTGCATTTAATTTCGACTTAAAAATTTGAGTAAAAACTCCTGATTTAAATAAATTAATTGAAACCAAAATAGAGGTATTTCACTGTTAATGATATCTGGGGTTACGGTAGTGCCCCCGCCAAGACGAGCCAAGCGAAACGCACGGGCACTACCTACCTTTTCTCGAAGCGCTTCGACGTTTTTTTGAACCCTCATAACTTGGGTTTGGATTATGCTAGATCAACAAAATTTTCGGGATATATTGTCAATAGCGGACTTATTGAACATATTAAGTTTTAATTACATTAGCTTTTATACTTCAGATTTTATTTATATCTAAAAAACGCTAATTTCGTCACTGACTCACTGATGATCATCAAAATTCTTAAGGTATTTCCTAATGTCCTAGAAAGCTGAAATTTTGTATGTAAGCTAGTATTAGCACACAAACAACAAAAAAATTATAAAACTTGTAACTTTCATCCCCCAACCCCTGATAGGGGATGGGAGTTTGTATGAGACCTGTAATTTTAAATTAAATTTTTGATGACGCTAGAGGTCTAATCTAATAATCTGAAACTTGGTTCCCCTAGATATATATGTATATGTATAGGTACTCCTTGTTAAAAAAAAAAATTAAAATTTAATCGACGTATATTGAGACATATACTTCAGATCAGATCATATAAATATGAATGAATAGAAGTGTTGCGAACGTCTCCTGCCTCTTACGTCCACACAGTAGCTAAAAATAAAAAAAAAATTGTTACAAACAACTTACAAAAAGAAATGAAATCCCACCAAAAACATTTTCATGTAAAATGTTGCCAAGACGAGCCCATATGACTCGCACTGTCAAAAAGTTATCAGATCTCATGTAGAGCTAGGGATTGCAATCCGGAAAAACGGATCCGGTAATCCGGCGGATCCGGCATCATTTAATGGTTACCGGATCCGGTACCAATATACCGGATCCGAACACCGGATCCGGTGCTAGCAGTTTGTGCGAAAATAATCATGATTATCTATTTGCTGACAATAAAGCCGACAAGTGTTAGAAGCTGAAAGGGCCTTTTCGGCCGCAGGCTATATTTGCAGCTCTATTAGAAGTCGTTTAGCCGATGACACAATTAACAATATTTGTTTTCTACGATCTTATTTTCAAAATCAATATTGATTTTCTTTTAATATTTATATTTTTTTACAATTATTACTTAAAATAATTATTTATCGTAAGTTGATTAAACTAAAGAGTTCTAAACTCATTATTGTGATAATTTTACGTAAGGGTAATTGTATCTATTAGATATTATAGTTACTTTATAACTAATATTGTTACTTATAAATTGATCTATATGTGAAAGTGAAATCTAGAAAGACTGAGCTACTCGTTACGTCGTAAAATTATTACTAGTTACCTACACTACTAAATTTTAATTGTTTTCTTGTTGCCTGTTTGTCTTAACGTTGGTTAGGAAATAAAGTCGATTTTATATATTTGTGATTTATTTTTTATAAACTACCTACATATAAGTGCAGTGACACTTGATTAACTCACTTATTTTGTACTAAAAAGCGAAAATCATCTTGATTTAATCAATCCGGTCGGATCCGGTCGGATCCGGCCGGACTGAAAATGACGCCGGATTGCAATCACTATGCCATGCTAGAGCCAAGCTTCTAAAACTACACGCCCTAACTCTACAAGGCCTAACTTCACAAACTCTACACCTTAGTCAAAATATGTGGCTTGGCCGTTCGTTACTACAAGAACTATTGTATAACACAAAAGTAATGAACAGTGAATTAATTTTTCACCTTACGCCGATGTGAATGTAGCGAAATGGCCAAGCCACATAATTTGACCAAGGTGTAGAGTTTGTGAAGTTAGGCCTTGTAGAGTTAGGGCGTGTAGTTTTAGAAGCTTGGCTCTACATGAGATCTGATAACTTTTTGACAGTGCGAGTCATATGGGCTCGTCTTGGCAACATTTTACATGAAAATGTTTTTGGTGGGATATGTCATTTCAAGTATATAATATGAACTACAATTATTAATATCAATCAATTTGCCTCTCTATAGTAACCGCACGCGATGACAGAATTTATATTAAGGAATTTTTTACACCTTGGGTTACATTATTGCATTTTTGGTAAGGATCTCTAATTTTTTTGAAAATGCAATATAGCCTATGATGCTCAGTGAAGATGCAGCTTTCTAATGGTGAAAGAATTTTTGAAATCGGTCCATTAGTTTATGCGTGAAAACCATACATACATACATACATAATTACAAACCTTTCCTCTTTATAATATTATAGTATAGATTATAACCTTTGTTTCTTCTTCTTCTTCTTATCAGCCGTGGGACGTCCACTGCTGGACAAAGGCCTCCCTCAAGGATTTCCAGTCTGGTTGGTGGTGTGCTATCCGTGAGGGGATAATGCCAGTACTCGCCACGCTTGGCAGGCGGGTTGGCGAGCGCAGTTGGTGTTAAGTAGTGGATCGCGGAAGGCTGCTGCCCGTTCCGGTATGATGTAACCCTTAGTCGCCTTTTACGACACCCACGGGAGGAGATGGGGAGGTGCTATTCTTAAACCGGCACTCCACGGAAAAACCTTTGTTTGTCTAGGATATATTCCTATGAAGCAATAAAGTCTTGTTCATGTTATATTTAATTATTGAAGCTTTTCGTTTGTGTCACGTTTAAATGGACGAAGCGAAAAACGACAATACAATATCAAAATTTCCATTATATAAGTAATATCTAAGATCTATGATCTAAGGGTAATAATATAAACAGTTACAATCTTAACGTATTCCTTTAGATTCTGAAAACAATGTTGTTACTAATTTTTATTGATGAATAAAGAGAATATTCATCAAATATCTTCTCCTGGTTTAAATTTCCACATTAAATTCTCATTGCGATGTTATGAATAGATATTGGATATCTGCATTTGATTTTCAAACAAAACACGAGCAAATATATCAATGGATGACCCTTATCCTATGGGATATTATTCGCTGAGCAAATAATATCAAAGCAATGCTGAAATATATCTCTATTTTAATATTTAAACAACATGACAGAGCTAAAATGAAACATCAAACTTCATGAATACATGATAATATTTACCCAAGAGCAAATAATTGCAAATTTGTGATATTTATGTGGAAATATAATGCATATTATATGCTGTATTTTACTACTACTACTTCTGAAAGTAAATATAGTGTAGTGTAGAAAACACTATATTCAAGCGAAAACATTCTAGATACACTTTTAAATCGTCATTACATATTTTAACATTTAACAGCAATTCGGAAAGCAATCTATGAAGAAGAACAGGCAAGAAACTCCATATAATAGTTGCTCTTTTAAAATCATGTCAGTATTACAATTTAATTTTACAAATATGTAGCTGCATATATTATCACAACCGCTTCCTTGGTTCTGTGGTGGACGCATGTGCTGGTCCTGGGTTCGATTCCCGGTGAAGACGAAGAAAATTTCTAATTTCTCGGTCTGAACAGAACCGGCACACAGAAGGCTGATCACCTACTTGTCCCTAAAAACAGTCTAACAGTAACTTGTCCCTGAAACAGATGTATGAATATTGCATCTGTCCCTTACCCCCGTCCCCAACTAGGGGACACGGGACTTCACTTTATATACCATAAACTATTTATATCCCATAATAAAAATAACCTATAAGTTTAGTGACCATATATTAAGAAAAACTTTTAGATTCTAGAAAGCCTTTCTCATCTAGATATTCAGGTCGTAACCGTTTTATCTAAGACCTGGAGATCGTGACTCGCTCACAAACGATCCTTTTCAGTTTTCATTCAATTAACTCTTAAATTTTTATTTATTTCTGACGTTTAATCTATACTAATACTAATATACGAATATTATAAAGCTGAAGAGTTTGTTTGTTTTTTTGAACGCGCTAATCTCAGGAACTACTTTTCCGATTTGAAAAATTCTTTCGGAGTTAGATAGCCCATTTATCGAGGAAGGTTATATAGGTTATCATCACGCTAAGACCAACAGGAGCGGAGCAATGCGGGTGAAACCGCGGAGCACAGATAGTGAATCTATAAGCTTTGATATTTCAACTGTGATCGATATGTTGATGATTACAAACTCAAACATTTATTTATTTACTAGCTTTCCGCCCGCGGCTTCGCCCGCTTTGTCTAAAACATAATAAATTATATACTAAAACCTTCCTCTTGAATCATTCTATCTATTAAAAAAACCGCATCAAAATCCGTTGCGTAGTTTTAAAGATTTAAGCATACATAGGGACATAGGGACAGAGAAAGCGACTTTGTTTTATACTATGTATCTAGTGATTTAGATTCCTTCTTGAAGCACTGTGAATAGTCATAATTATTTACCACTGATATTGGTGGTTTCAAATAATATTGTTTCACAGTTTGAATATACTGTTACAAAGTTATTTATTACTTCATAAAATAATATCAATTTACATTTGAAATTAATATTATTGAAATCATTGTTCTATTTTCTAATACGTATTTAGTTTCTCTTGATGTTTCGCAGTAATAATTAATATTTTTTGTATTTATAAAGCGCGTCACACACGGTGAAGATACTATAATATTTTATCTTAAGATACTGCAATATTTTATATTACAGTATCTTAAGTTATCCGGTATCAGCGTTCTGACCATCATTTTTCTTTTTGTCATTGCGTACTAAGACCCCTGTAGAACCGCCATCCTGTTTAAACAAATGAGCCGAAATTTTGTGGGTCACATATGAGTTATGTTTACTTAAAAAACATTCGATAATCTTGAATTCCTACAACTTTTTACTATAATTTAATTAAACATAGTTTACTTAAATGAAGATTATTAACAAACTAAGATATTTCCGTACCTACTTCTCATATTACTCGTATTTGTCAGTCGTATTTTTTTACTTGTCAGCAAGGCATTCTAAGGCAACCACTGAAAATCAGTGTATCGCACTGAGTGGCAGGCCTTTTGTGGCAAACATAGATTTAAGTTAGATTTAAGTTTCTTGTTTTATTTTATTTGTATCTTCTATGTATCCACAATAAACATATTTCATTTCATTTCATTTCATTTCATTTCATATAAACACAAAATAACAATGTATGCTAGAAAGTTAGCACATAGTTGAAGTTGGCTTGAAATCTTAATACAGAAGTGTTCCCCTGGGTATTCAAAGAATGGCCAAGTTGTGAAGTTTGTAAGGTAACAGTGCTAGCGATTTATATGATAGGTATACTCTGTCCATTATATTATTTGCTTTTTGACAGCTTCACGCCTATGAAGGATTGTATTGTCTATGTTAAAATGTCATACAAATAATTATCGTTCTTCATGGACAGGTCCCGCCCACTTAGTGATGTCTACACCGAATTATTCAATGATGGGTCGATAGATTATAATAATCGATAGAAATACTCTGTAAAATATATCCGATGCAGAAAAACTCTTCTATTATGTTATATAATTTAAACGTAAAGACAACCAAATTGTAAGATAGAAACCAATAAATAATAAAATATTAGTTTAGTTTAGTTTTAACATACAATGCATAGATATGTGGTCTTATTATTACATATCTTATTAGTACGTTTACGTTGTAATTATTATTTACGTACCTGATTCGATTTATGATAATATTTTGAATTTATAATTGAAATGGTATCACAATCGATAATCTTTTGAACATCACTTCTGGTATCACCCGTCGAGCTGTCAAAAAGCAATTCTTATAGTGGACAGACTATAGTAATATTTTTTTAAAATATATTTCTACTATATAAGCCGTTATGAAACAAATATAATATAAAGATCGCCTCCTTGGTACAGTGGTTAACGCATGAGCGTAGTGGGATTGGGTTCGATTCCTGATCCATAAAGAAAATCAATCACAGTACTGTTACTGTACACAGTGTTACAGGTGTATGCTTCATCTGCCCTTTACCCAACTAGGGGATGCGGGACTCCATTTTTATACAAATATTATATGAGAGCATAAAAAAAATAATTATATTACACACTCGTAAGAATTAAAAGAAAAACACAACAAACTTATAAACGTACGTAGTTAACTATTAAGACGTAATCCGTGGTATTAGGCTTACAATAAAATACTTTAAATTTTTATGATAAAAAATTGTAATTTTAAGATATAGTAAATACATACTACATACACTGTAGATAATATAAAAGCTAAAATGATAAATTAAAATGCGTTTTTGAACGTATTTAAAAAATAGAGTCAATATCTGCAAACTATGTAGTTTATTAAATCGCTACAAGTAGAGCCACATCCATCGTTACTGAATAACTTAACTGCTTCTCATTCTTAACTAAGTTTATGCCATGGTTTTGCTTGAATGCATCACGGATTCCCCAAGCGCCTATTGTTTAGATTCTAGGAATTCTAAATATCTTTACAAATTGTAAAATGTATAACGTATTATTTTAATATTGCAGAATATTCTAACTAACAATAAACATTGCAAAATAACTACTTTATAAGTGATTTATTAAAGGCAGAGGTATTTTATTTGTATTAGTAGGTATACGAATATATATATATATATATATATACATATATACATGACTTTAAATATATACATGGCTTTACTAGTAGTAGCCCAATATTTTAGTTACCTTCATACCGTTATTAAGTACATGAAACTTGTATGTTTAATATTAAATTGACACTTAGAAGTAAATTATTGAGTGATTTTTATTTTGATTGACACACAGGATAGATTTTATCCCGGAAATTCCACGGGAACGGGAACTCTGCGGATTTTTCTTTGAAAACGCGGGCGAAGCTGCGGGCGGAAAGCTAGTAATCTATAATTGAATTTCTTCAAGTTTTATACACAGTCAATGCATGTAGAGCCTAGACAGATTACTAATAAATAATAAAAACGCAATTTTATCATCCCTTCCCAAAACTTATTAAGACCACCCTTCAATTACACAGACTAATTTTACTATAGACACAATTAAGTCCAATCATACTAAACGAATGTAGTAAGCACTTAACTCATAATGCAACCATTACTAAAGCGGTGGTTAAACAATGCCTATTTGTACGAACAACTGTCCCTTTACCACAGATTAGAGAATAGTTACTTCGTAACAGATACATCACTCCCATACAAAAGCTATAATACCTACGCTATATTTACCTACAAAATGCGTCGCAACTCGGCTGCAGTAAGAAATGTACTCTACGAACACGCACCGAGAAGCGAGTTTCCCGCGCACGCCGCGTGATTGCGTCATCAAAGGAAAACTTTAGGGTTGTACCGAGCGCGTAAATTAAACACAAGAGTTGCTGAAACACTTAATTTTTTATTGTTAATTATATTTGTTACATTATACAATAAAAAAATGAAATCTTATTGATAGTAGTTGTTTCCTTCGGTTTCACCCGCGTGGACCCGCTATATGTGTCTCCTGGATAAAAAGTAGCCTGTTCCTGTTTAGGCAATTGAAAAAAAGACAATTCCTTGTTATTCACTCTTGAACTCCGACACCCGTCCACATCGCAATAACCGGGCATCTTGGTAGCGAGCGCGGGAAACGTGACGCGGGTGCGCAGTCTCGCGTGTGCCAACCAACTGCCGCTTGGGTCGGTACCGACCTACTGTGCGGTAGGCACTTATAGCGCGACCTTGAGCGAGTGACGGAGGCCTGCCTTTACACAATATGACTTGTTTGTACAGAGTAGCTGCTTGTAGAGACTGCATTTTTTATTTTGTTTGGTTTATTTTGTTGTATGTAAAGTAGAAAAACTATTTTTAGTTGTTGTTGAATGCGTTTTCAGATAGAAAGAAAGATGTTGTGACGTTTTTATTATGTTAGTAGCAATTGATATTTTTTGGTTTTATGGCATTCAAATGCTTTATAAATATAAATTTATAAAGAATAGAAAAAAATCGATCACGAGGCGGGACTCGAACCCATCCTTTCGCGCCATTCCGGGGCGGATGCCTGACCAACTCGGCCACTCGTGAGCCGCCAGAGCGATCGAATTTTTTCTATTCCTTAAAAATTTATATGTTAGTAGCAGCATGGACTAATAGAATCTAAAGGTAGCAGTTATATTTATATCTTCGGTTCTGTCATCTGCGTTATAATATTAATTCTTAGGGCCGGCGCCCACTGCCGGCACGGCGTGGCATGGCAGGGCAGAGGATTTTATTACTAATGAAGTTATTTTGAATCTTATTTCAATCAGTTTAGAATTCAAGTTACTTTATTTCGATGCCACGATGCCGCGACGTATCGCAGGATGCTGCAGCATGACGCGGCATGCCGCAGGATGCGGCGGCATGACGTGTCTTGCTGTTTCATTCCAAGGAATGCCGCGGCGCGCCATTGCATCCCGTGAGGCGTATGCGTCACTTTGGGGTCGAGGAATTATGATTGCTAGCTAGTTGAAATAAGGTTGAAACTTATGCAGCATTAGTTCGGCTTTTAGCAGGATGCCACGGCATGCCACTGAATGCCGCGGGATCACGCAGCACGCCGCGGGATGCCACTGCACGTCGCGGGATGCCATTGCACGCCGCGGGATGCTCTGCCGTGCCATGCCGTGCCGTGCCGGCAGTGGGCGCCGGCCCTTAATCTACTTATTTTCTGTTGTATTTCAGGACTAACACAGGCAGGCATAGATATTCATAAGAATAATAAAATTATACATATTAATAGCAATGTTTATATTCGGTACGGAGATAGAATTTGATAGTCTAGATTAGAACACAGATTTTTAACAGAGTTACGTACATATTTTCCGTCAACAACAAAAAACTTCTCCTCTCTTTCTCTTCTTTCTTCTCCTCACTTTATTAAAAGATA
The DNA here is from genome assembly GCF_061535395.1 of Colias eurytheme. Taxonomy (NCBI): domain Eukaryota; kingdom Metazoa; phylum Arthropoda; class Insecta; order Lepidoptera; family Pieridae; genus Colias; species Colias eurytheme. The sequence goes on from NC_143001.1 coordinate 6,239,035, forward strand.
AAAGAAAAGTCCCTTTTACCCCATTGTTTTCAGTATCTAAGAAAATATTATTGAGGTGGTCCTTATCAATGCTTTGTATACTCTGTGATAGTCATTCATTTTGACTCTCTTTGCGGATAACATTATGAGCCATTCGTAACTTATAAATGTAAATTACAAGATGTGGATTTAAATCACTATAGGATAAGTATTTTTTTATTCCGTAAAACATTGCATATATTTTTTTGAGTACCTATTTTTGATTACCAATATGATTGTTGGGTTACTCGAAGAAAAACTTTCGAGAAAAAGTTTTGTTACTCGCCTTCTGTAAATTCAGAGATCAAGATACAAATAATATGGCTTGTTGGTTTTAAAAATAATGTAAATATTTCATAATTTTAATGTTTTATAAATAAGAGTTTTATTTTTTTGTTGTAGTTAGAATATTTTTCCATAAGGGTGCGTATAAATATATCCCAGTTTTTTCACCAGTACAAACCAGTAGTAAATAGAATACAGCTACCTGAATCTTAACGTATAGTTAATGAAACAAAAACACACAAAATCAATATACATAATATCTTAACGTTAAGATATATTTTTGTGTTTTCACGGGTGATGTTATAAGGAAAATGGGGATTCATTTTTATATATAGAGATAGTCATAAAGTCGCACCCTAATTGAGTGAATGTAGTATAACATCAGCTTGGTATATCAGCCAGCGTGGAGATGAGACAATAGGGCATTGTTATTTCGCATTTAAGATAAAGACTGTATCGGATCATGTGTTTGGGCTCGAATACTTGGTTTGTTATTTACTTGACGGGTTTTTAATAAATTATGAAGGTATGAAGATCATATTTAATGTAAACTTAACTTCGTTAAGATAATCAGAAACAATGAAGAACAAGCATGAATGTTAAAACAATTTGCCAAATCAAATTTTCTATTCAAAATTCTAGTGTTTGAAAATTATACATTTTTTTTAATATTAGCAAATGTCAAAGTAACCACCTGTTAAAAGAAGAAAATGTAATATATAAAAATATCTATTAAACAACCGCGTAGTCCAATACTTTTCAACTGAGTACATAATTTTTAACATAACTTTTATGTAGACCTAATAACTAATTTCAGCTCATATGTATTCGTTTCTAACGTTATTTAAATTTTTTAACTATATACTCAAACTCAAACATTTATTTATTCAATTAGACTCCTTTTAGAAGCACTTTCGAATCGTCATTACATATTTTTAACATTTACCACCGATTCGGAAAGCAGATGGAGAAGAACCAGCAAGAAACTCCATAGTTGCTCTTTTAAAAAAATAACCAATAAGTACATCTCCTTTTTAACATTATTCAATAATTATATATCAACTATAACAAGTGACATTAAAAAAATAAACTATTAACTTTAAAGTCCCAGCATATCGATCGAAGCTGTCCAAAGTCCCGCGAAGCCTCCGGCGTGCGACGTTCTATAAGTTATGACTTGTTTGGCACTTGTACTTGAATAGAGAATAATCTAGTTGATTATTTAACTTGGTAGACTGTTAAATGTGTATTATTATTATTGGATAGATTGTTAGTGTAATTTCGGTGGTAAATATTCAAATTTAATTGTAGTTGCGATGTAATGAACATAAAATATGTATGAACAACAAAATTAATGTTGGATAAAACACATTATACAAGAATGGCTGGTGTCAGATCTAACAGTTAGTAACCTTATATTAATTACCAAATACCAAAAAATATTCCTATCTATTTTATCCCACTGTTACCTTCCTTTTTTTTAAATTGTACTCTCACCTTTTAAAAATGAATATAATTATCATTAGAAATGAAATAAACATTAATAAAAATTGTTTTCCCGAAATATCTTATTATTATTAAGTTACGTATGTATTTGCTACACGATTAATATTTATGTACACAAAAGATTTATAAACCGGTGCTGAATCTGGTATTTCAGCTTACAGCACAATCTCTCGTTGAAAATTTATTTACTTAATAATTCTGAACCATCTTCATTCACATAACACACACGTATTCTATTATCATGCAATATGTTACGAAAGCAATATTTTACAGAAAAAAGATAATTATCTTTTACAAAGATACAGATAGAAACAAAAAGTAATGAGATCACACGCTGCGTATCAAATTGTAATACTGTTCGACAATGATTGATTTTCCCATCTCACTGTTACAAAGAATTATGTGTTATGGAATATCCATTGGGATATTTTTATTTTTAACTAGCTGAGCTTCGCGGTTTTACCCGAGTGGCTTCGCTACTGTTGGTCTTAGCGTAATAATATGTATATAGCCTTCCTCAATATATGGGCTATCCAACACCGAAAGAATTTTTCAAATCGGACCAGTAGTTCCTGAGATTAGCGCGTTCAAACAAACAACTCTTGAGCTTTATAATATTAGTAAGTAATAAGTATAGATATATAAGTATATATTTATCTTATCGAAAATATTAATACTATTACTGTTAATAATCATTGTGTCTGAGGATTGAGGATGGGTGGTAGTTTTTTTTCACGTATAAGCAGCTGACCTAAACTTGTCAAAATTTCGTACAGAGATGTACCTATTATATTTTTTAAATTGATAAACTCAGAAACGACTTAACTGATTTTGATAATTCTTCCACCAGAGAGCTACTTAATTCTAGAGTGACCGTCACATACACATTGGCTTATTATTTCAGTTTTAATACTCGAATAGATAATATTTAAGGTAGTGTAAAATAAAATAACATAACTGAATCAATATGTACATCTCCTAAATCCTAATGAATAAATAATAACCTACATTTAGTTGACAAATACTTATACCTTAAAATACTTTAGACAAAGTCTTAACTTTGAAGGTTGTTAGGATTTTCTTCAAAAGGAATGTCGCAGAGATGAAGTTACATCTACTTTATATAACTGTAGTTCAGAGAATTCAGAACAAGTATGCCAATAATGCATTACGACTTATTTGAGCGAATATTTCAAATGTTAAGTTTTGTTTGAGAATTCAGTTTGAAGATGATTTGTTCGGAATTAATATAGGTGGTATTATTTCATCATAATGTTGTGTTTTTTGTCTATACTAATATTATAAAGAGGAAAAGTTTGTAATTATGTATGTATGGTTTTCACGCATAAACCTCTTTGGCACAGACAATCTTTAGACCCTGAAAAAGAACATAGGCTACCTTTTATTGCGAAATATGTATGTACCACGGGCGAAGCCGGGGCGGACCGCTAGTCTTAAAATAAATAAAGACAAACAACAAAGAAATGAATGTGTCTCTGCAAGCAATAACAATCGAAATTAAAAAAAACTACATACTATGTAATAATCGATGTAGGTATATTTAATTGTATATCACGTGATAACAGCTGATTGGTTCTGTATCAAATTTGAAAGACATACGAATAATTGTAGTCTGGATTATCTCATTGTCTTTGTACGCGAATACCATACGAATGAAGCTTAGTATGTAACAGATAATACGAATGTCGAATATCGATCGTAAAGAGGATATCCATGAAATAAGCTACATTAGTATCAAATTCCGCACACAGTGACGTAGCCAGGTAACCAAGGGCCCTGGAGCAAATAAAAGGCTATGGCCTCTTAACGATAAAAAAAATGTAAGTAGTCACGGGACGCCTGCAGATGTGAAACATTGACATTATTTTTTAAAAGTAATATGCAGAAAAGAACATATTGCTCTATAGTCTATGTATAAATACCACCATTTAGTGTGACGATACGTCACCACTGCAGAAATCGGTTTTACGAGCGCATATTGATGTTACAAATCAAAATGACTAACTAGCCAAGTCGATATGTTCAATTTATATTTCCTGCTAGATCATTATTTTAGCCCTCCAGGCTCTAGGGCCGTTCAGGCTCTAGGGCCCTCTAGGATTTAGGGCCCCACAGGTTCAAAGGCCCTGTGTAACTGCTTACATTACAAACACACCAGAGGTATTATTTCCGCGGTGAATTGTAATTTTCGATAAATAGACATTGCTCTCGTTCGCGGAATTTAATGTGAAATTAGAATTTGAATAATCCCCTGACGATGCTGTATTTGTAATTTGGATGATGGTTTATCAGTATGATACTTAACAACCTAGATATTTGAATGCTGGAAGTTTTGATACAGATATACAATTTTTAGTCTTTAATTTCCAAGTGTATACAGAGTGTCCCACTATTGGTATTCTAAACGCGAAGGGATTTGAAGTTTTTTTACTTTACTTTAAAATTTTTTTGTTAATTTTTCCTAAAAATCCATATTTTCTTCTATAGCTTCGCGCAGCCGGCATATACCGCTTCGCTAATGTGAGCATTTTGTCTATGAAAACATAATCTTAAACGATAGGTCACCTGCTGGTAGCAAAGCTGCGCGGGTTGCTTGTTATGGGTGTACACTGTACACATAGAGTTTTAAGAATTCATCTATCTGAAAAAAATGCGTCTGGAATTTTATTTAATGTATTTTTTACGAACTCAGCGTAAAGAAAACTATAACCTGCTTTGAGCTTAGTATACCAACAGTGGGGCAGCCTGTAAAATACTCACGTAAAATTAAACACAATAAAAATTACATATAATTTATTGAATAAACAAAACCATTATTGTAGTATGTGCATTGTACACTTATTGTTATGAAATAAAATTATTACAATATTTATTATTTCTTTGATTTATCGTCCATGTTACGTAGGTTTTAATATATGTATGCTATGTTAGAAAAAAATTGATGAAACATTGTGCCACCCAATATCAATTAAACGAGTTGAAATAAGCATAAATAATTTTTGAGTAGTTGAATATTATGTTTGCTCCTTTTTATGTGTATCTCATCCATAATACTCGGGTACCATCATAAGGAAGGTACCCGGTCCTTTGGAAGGCTTACGTGGGGACACGGATCCAACACGCAGAGGCCCTTTAGAGAACTTTACTGTGTTGTGGGACACCAGCCGCAGCCTGCCCATGACTGCACTATAGAGATATAGTCCTAGGTAGTCCGCGGCCGATGTAGGACTATTTCGAGATATGGAAAACAAAATAAACTGGGCTATGGAGTGGGATGTTAAATGGGCCGGTATTTAGGGACTGTTGGAAACTATGGCACCTGCCTTTCTACTAAAAGAAAGTAAAAATATGTTGGCAGGTGGTGACTCGCCCTCTCACTGTATGGGCCCCCGAAATAAGTCGCTGCAAAAGTGCGACAAGGGGGCAACATATTGTTATGTGTAATTATTTATAGAAAACGATGTTATATTTATTACTAGCGACCCGCCCCGGCTTCGCACGGGTGCAATGCTGATACTAAATACACTACAGAAAAATTGTGAACGTTGTATAGGTATAAAAATATAGCGGCCCGCTCCGGCCTCCGGCATCGCACGGGTATAAAATACATAGCCGGGCGGCCGCAAACGCTACGTCCTGCAATTTTTAAATCTGTAATATCTTCGAAAATATTCACTTAAATCATACGGTGTAAAGGGCCATATAGATCTATATTAAATGAACAATGTATCCATGGTATTTAATTGGTTAAGGATTAATGCTGTATTGGTTAAAATCGCTTCGAAAATTAGCCATTATTTGTCGTAAAAAGTAAATGACAAAAAAAAGTTATTGTGGGTTATCCATAAGAGATAGACATATACCATCGCGGACTTTTCTGTAGACCTTTTCAATGTGTATAATACTTAGTACATTATTTTGATAAAACTCGTAGGGTTCAGCCTGCGTTTGCAATGTAAGCGGAATAAATGTAATTTTTTACGACATCACATTAGAAACCTCAAAAATAACAGTACTTCTCCACTACTTAATGGATCTTATTATACATATAAACCTTCCTCTTGAATCACTCTATCTATTAAAAAAAACCGCATCAAAATCAGTTGCGTAGTTTCAAAGATTTAAGCGTACAAAGGGACATAGGGACATAGGGACATAGGGACAGGGAAAGCGACTTTGTTTTATACTATGTAGTGATAGTATAGTAAAGTAACAAAATAATTCCCAATGAGCTTATAGGTTCGTTGACCTTTAAATAAATTGTGGATTTGAATGGAATTGCAAGATATAAAAGTGAAAAGGGTTAGTTAGACCCCCGTCACACGTACCATATACGATAACGTACAATAAATATATGATAAAACTTATTTTGCACGGATTCCTTAAAATATATTGTTGGAAATGTTAAAAATATGTAATAACGATTCGAAAGTGCTTCTAAAAGAAGTCTAATTAAATAAATGTTTGAGATTGAGTTTGAAAAACAAAGAGAATAAAAAAATGAATTTAAGAATCTATTTAAATTGCTAGAATAAAACACTATAAATATTTCTCTTATAATGTTTTTGTATGGCTTTACTTATAATCAGGAAATCTTTTTTTCGGCGGTACTTGCTTAAAAAAAGCTCATCTTGAAAGATTTACTTCATTATAGTACAATTTATATTTCTTTAAAGAACACTATACCTAATTAAAAGACATAATATATTACGCGCCATGACGAAGTTAGGCTGAGCCTATAACCACAGTATTACCATATTTAATTGTAATACTGTGCAATAACTTCGTCCGGTTTTATTCGCAGTGCTCCGCTCCTGTTGATCTTAGTGTGATGATAATATAATATAGCCTATAGCCTTCCTCGATGAATGGGCTATCTAATACTGAAATAATTTTTCAAATCGGACCAGTAGTTCCCGAGATTAGCGCGTTCAAACAAACAAACAAAATCTTCAGCTTTATAATATCAAGTATAGATTAATTATTGTAGATAATTAGGTACAAAAAAGCACGAGTTTCCAAAATCGACCGCAATACCACATTTTTATCACAAGCTTCTTGTTAACGTAAAACGGTACAGAATTAATCTCACGTCATCTACAATTTCCTTAGATAACGCTGATATTTTATTGCTATACTTTAAAACTGTCGTTTACAAATTGGATGAAATATTTAACAGAACGCTAACGGTTTGTAAAGGTTGGATTTCTGGGTAATTTTTAAACTTGTAAGTTAACACGCTGTTTATTTTAACTGGCAATAATGTTTATAATTAAAATGTGGGAAAATATAAAATATTAAAAATGACAACAACTTCGTAATTAAATACGACATTTTATTTGATTGATCGTGTAATGTTTTAGTACTTGTTCTAAGTACCTATGTTTATCTCTTCTCATTTGTAATGTTGAATGCCATTTTGTTAATTAAATTTATCAGCATTCATATTATTATTAACGACTAGATTTCCTTCCTATACCTATTAGGGGGGCCACTGAAAATCAGTGCTGTGCTGTTGAAGGCACAGCTTAATACTGAGTTGGTCCCCTTTTTGCTAAAGGTCTGCCACACTTTTGTCTTTTTCTGTGTTTTTGTATTCCTTATTATTTTTATTATATCTGTTGTTGGCTTTTGGCAAAATAAATTATTCTTTCTTTCTATTAGCAGAGATTTTCATCTATAGAAAAAAATATACATTAAAATTACAAAAAAGCAAAACTCTTTTCCTACACACAAGTATATATTATAGGTTAGCATATTATATCCATTATGGTATTAACATTCAATCCAGTCGAAGCATCAACCTGTCACTTACAATTTAATCGGAATATCGATGTTATAGTCAAAGTCCGATACACAGTCTCTTCGCGGAAGGACTGGTTTATCCTAGGTTTGGCCAAAGCCATCAGGCAATCCCCGAAATACATTTCAATTTCGCCCTTTGCCTGAAGTATTTTTAGTCAAACCCAGGAGCTCCTAACTTTTCAGTCAAACTTCGAAAGTAAATTATTCTGTTTCGGTTTTGGCCTAGTCAATCCTAGAAGCGACTGAAATTCTCGGTCAAACGTTGAAAAATTTCTTAAGATCGAAGATGTGCCTGACGTTCGGCTGTCTCTTAGAGAAATCAGTGCAAAGGATTCAAAATTTGGTGGCCAAGGCTTTATAAAATGCCACTGCAATAAAAAATGCTCTTCAAAATTATGCAAATGTAAAAGGTCTAATGTATTGTGCAATTCTAAATGTCATAATGCCTCACCATGCCAGAATAAAGATTAATTTTTCATTTTAATTACCTAAGAAATTATTAAAACAATTAACATTAATGCCTCACCATGTCAAAAAAATGATTAATTTGTCACTTTAATTACCTAAGAAATTATTAAAACAATTAACATTAAAGTTAATGCCTCACCATGTCAGAAAAATGATTAATTTTTAATTTTAATTACTTAAGAAATTATTAAAACAATAAACATCAAAATTTTAAAAATGTTATTTTTTTATACTTAATCTTATACAAACTAACCTCCGTATATTCCAAAGCATTTATTTATTTATTTTATACATTCTTGCACATCGTACAAAAGGCGGGCCTAATGCCACACGGCATTCTCTCAAAGCATCTCAAATATAAAAGTGAAAATCACGTAAGCTGACCAATCAGGTGTCAGAACTGGCAGAGTTAAGCGGTTCTTAAGACTTGAAAGCTGCTTAAATGATAAAATGCTTCCAAATATACGAAGATAAGACACTTCATACCTATATCGGAGTTTGACTCGTCAAACCCCGATTTAATAAAATTGTGTTTTGACGTTTGCCTGACCAAATTAGTCTCTCCCAGGTTTGACGAAAATTGTTTAGTCAAAGGCCGAAAATTTACATTTGTTTGGGCTTTGACTAAGTCATTCAGTCTGACCTGAGGATTGACCAGTCCAACCTAGGAGCGCCGGAGCTTCGGAGTTTGCCTATAACATCGATATAATTCTGGAACGTTCCAGAATTTTGGACTCAAACTCCCTTTGGAATCGTGAATTCGCAAACAGTTCGAATCTGGTAATAGTTCAGATTTGTTTTGGTAACTGGTGATCTGTTCAGTTTTAATGCAAACTTCCTTGCGATTGGAACTTACTAGAATCTAGATTATTGGTTCTCGTTTTAAAGCGGTGAAGTTTTCAATCCATTCACTGAAATTTATTTTTTTAAATTTAAGTTGTTATTAGAATGTCTTCGTATAAAGGCAAATAATCACAGCAAATAATCATACAAATAAACTTGCGTCATTGCTGAAATTGCATTGCACTTACTCCTCACTGTAAGTATGTAGTCTTTAGAAAATATATATGTTTACAGCTTCGTCTATCTGTTTTTAGGGTTTTTAGGTATACATATAGTATTATTGTATTGGATTTTCTAATTTCGTAGTAAATGTGACTTGGAATTGACTAGTTAATAAGAGGAAACCTTTGTCCTTTTATGTGATATTAATTGTCCTTCATCCCACTTAATCTTTTTCCACAATGAATACACTACTTTCACATTATTGTAAATATATATTTTTACATTAAAAAAAAAAAAAACGTAACTCATTTTAACTTCTTTCTAAATATCTACAATTAAATACTACATGATACAGCAATAAACGATACGCAAAGAAACTAAAACCTTTCACGAGTAACCTTTTTGCAAACAGTTCGAAAAACTCAAAAGTTTTCCCGTTAAACTTTATAAAAAGTCACTCAACTCGATAGATACTTCCGAGTCGAACTCAAGTAGTTACAGTTCACAGTTTAGTCTCTTATAATAATAATTATTACTTGGAATTCAACGCTTTTACAGTTTATTTACGATGAGCTCATAGTTATTTAACTTGCAAATGCATGCAATTTTTTGAAATTGTGAAAGAGCAATTTTGTGATATCAAAGTTTCTTTTTTTTGTCTGGAAAAATCAATATTTATAAATTTTAAAAACATTTCAGGACAATTTTCACACACGACACGATCTGATCCCATACTAAGCTTTCGCTTTTGTTATGGAAACCAGATGGCTGATAAACATTCATATTATAATATAATCTTCTTATATATAAAAACTAGCGACCCGCCCCGGCTTCGCACGGGTGCAATGCTGATACTAAATACACTACAGAAAAACTGTGAACGTTGTATATAAAAAAACATAGCGGCCCGCTCCGGCTTCGCACGGGTATTTAAATTAATAGATAGCCGGGCGGCCGGCCGGTACAGCCGCAAACGCTACGTCCCGCAATATTTAAATTTGTAATATCTTCGAAAATATTCACTTAAAAAATCATACGGTGTAAAGGGCCATATAGATCTATATTAAATGAACAATGTATTCAAGGTATTTAATTGGTTAAGGATTAATGCTGTATTGGTTAAAATCGCATCGAAAATTAGCCATTATTTGTCGTAAAAAGTAAATGACAAAAAAAAGTTATTGTGGGTTATCCATAAGAGATAGACATATACCATCGCGGACTTTTCTGTAGACCTTTTCAATGTGTATAATACTTAGTACATTATTTTGATAAAACTCGTAGGGTTCAGCCTGCGTTTGCAATGTAAGCGGAAAAAATGTAATTTTTTACGACATCACATTAGAAACCTCAAAAATAACAGTACTTCGCCACTATTTAATGGATGTTATTGTACATATAAACCTTCCTCTTGAATCACTCTATCTATTAAAAAAAACCGCATCAAAATCCGTTGCGTAGTTTCAAAGATTTAAGCGTACAAAGGGACATAGGGACATAGGGACATAGGGACAGGGAAAGCGACTTTGTTTTATACTATGTAGTGATGATGAATCGCAAAATGTGTTGGTAAGCGCATAACTCGAGAACGGCTGAACCGATTTCGATAATTCTTTTTTTATTATATTCCTTGAAGTACGAGGATGGTTCTTATGTAGAGAAAACGTAAACATGTACCACGGGCGAAGCCGGGGCGGACCGCTAGTTTGAAATAAATACTCATATAGATAATTAACACCCAGACACAGAGCAAACATCTATGCTCATCACACAAATATTTGCCCTGGGTGGAAATCGAACCCGAGGTCGTGGCCTGGAAGGCAGGCATTTTTTTACAAATGATCAAAATGTGTAGATTTTTTTGGGACAGCCCTGAATTTTTAACTTCTGTTTTTCAGTTCTATTTATCTAGTTTTTGCTTTTCTTTCAAATTGCATTTCTTAGAATAATCTCGTCTTTTAGAATCCAAATTAATAGTCCGGGATACATCGCCCATTTTTGCAAGTGATTACTATCAAGCTAATTTTTCGTGAGTAGCTTTATTTTGATGAGATGCCCAATAATATTTTCATGTACGAAACTCTCGATTGTGGTAGCTTACAGAGGTAACAAGGATAAAAATTTTTGATTTGACGGTTCTCAAATATTTATTACGCAATTTGTAGGACAATATGTCTGCTGAATTATATAAGTATTAAATAAGTGAAAATAAAAAAATCAGCTTGTTAGTAATCATTTATGATGACTTCGTTATCGATACACATTGGAAAGGGGGACTCTTTGATCAAACCATAGATTTTGTAGGACAAATATTTTTTCGAATAATTTAGATAATTATCTTGAGATTGAACAAAAAAAAACATTCAGTTAGTAATTAATATTTGAGAACCATCAAATCAAAATATTTTATCCTTGTTTCCTCTGGTAGCTACCACAATCGAGAGTTTCATACATGAAATTATTGGGCATCTCATCAAAATAAAGCTACTCACGAAAAATTAGCTTGATAGTAATCACTTGCAAAAATGGGCGATGTATCCCGGACTATAAACTTTGGTCAATTTTATGAAATCTGCTCCAAAACTCTGTAGACAAGAATAAGTTAGATTTGTTATTTGCGAATTTTATTAAGTCGCTGCAAAGTTAAATCGAATTCTCTCTACCGTAGTTTAAATATAAGGCGTATTGTTTAGGTTTAGGTTATTCATATGTACAAACTTTATTATCTTACTAGTTTTCTGCCGCGGCTTCGCCTGCATTTTCAAAGAAAAACCCGAATAGTTCCCGTTCCTGTGGGATTTCCGGGATAAAACCTATCCTATGTGTAAATCCAAGTTACTCTCTATATGTGTGCTAAATTTCATTGTAATCGGTTCAGTAGTTTTTACGTGAAAGAGTAACAAACATCCATACATCCATACATCCTTACAAACTTTCGCCTTTATAATATATATATATTAGATATTAAATATTAGAATATTAGAAGTACGATAGGATAAATATATTTTCCCAAATCTAGCCTATATTACATTTATATTACAATATTCAACTCAAACGTAAAACTCAAGCGTATGCTCGCTCATATTTGTTTGTGAAAGCTAAATATTTTCGTTTGCCAGATCTATCGATGCTATTTGATATTTATTTATTTATTTATTTATTTATTCATCTTTGACTTACAGTACAAAACATACCAACACGCACAAAGATAAAAATGATTACAAAGTCTGACTTAAAAATAAGGTACAATTAGAGACAAACGATACAATATTAACATTAAATAGGTCCACTTCACATTTAGCACGTAAGAATTTATTTAACAAATTGAGTGCATGATGGGTGGGTGCACTCCAAGCGGCTCGCGTCCGGAGCAGGCTCTCCGCGAACAGCGGACGCGAGCGCCACTGCACGGTGCAGCTCGGTGCCCACACACCACAGGCCCCCAGTGCCACGGGATTGTCAATTTTGTTATTTAACAGCAGATAATAATGAACCATAAGCGCGCGCTCGCGTCGTAGCTCCAGTGTATCCATTCCAACCATCCCCGTAACGTACAAGGATGGATATAAGTAGGGATAATATCCATACATCTTCCGGAATAGGCATCTTGAAAATTTGCGTTGGATTTTCTCTATCATTAACGTGTAATTTTTTTCATGTGGGCTCCACACGATAGCGTTATATTCGAGCTTACTACGTACAAATGCATAATAAAGGCTAATGATAACAGCTTTGTCATTAAAACGAGCAGTCTGCCTAAAAATAAATCCGAGGGCTTTATATGCATTCTGGCATAAATCAATTATATGGTCATTAAAGCTTAAGGTGCGATCGAATAAAACGCCTAAATCACGTATCGAATTCTCTCTAGCTACAATCTTATCCGAGACTTTATATCCATAAAGATGTGGGGATTTACTCCTAGTAAAAGTCATTACTTTACATTTTGCTTCATTAAGATCTAAACGGTTCATTTTACTCCATTCGCAGACGCTATTTATATCGTTTTGTAATGCCTGACAATCCTCAATACTTCCTATAGCCAAGTATAATTTTAGATCGTCGGCAAACATAAGACATTGGGAAGAACTAATAACATCTGGAAGATCATTGATCATTACCAGAAATTGCGTAGGACCGAGGGTACTGCCTTGACTGATACCAGAATTGATGGCATATGGATCTGAACGATAACTACCAAGTTGTACAAATTGAAAACGATCCCGGAGGTAGTCTGCAAAATATTTTACCAGCCTGGGAGTGAAACCAATCATAGAAAATTTGCGCAAAAGGACGTCATTATCTACGCGATCGAACGCTTTTTTAAAGTCGAAATAACTGACATCAATTTGTTTTTTCCTATCTAAGTTTTTAGCAGCGTAGTCGACGAAATTAATTAAATTTGTTGATGTTGATCTACGGGCACGAAAACCGTGCTGACAATCCGATAATCGAGAACTTATTTGTTGTGAGATGTGATTATTCAAAATATATTCTAGTAGCTTAGCAAAAGTAGATAGCACCGCGATAGGTCTATAGTTCTCAATGCTCACTTTGGAGCCGCTCTTGGGAACCGGTGTAACACGCGAAGTTTTCCATACGGTAGGATACGTATCTGTTTGAAGTGACAAATTAAATATGTAGTGTAGAGGTTCAATAAAAATAGATATACAGTCTTTAACCCATTGACCACCGTAAGGCCCGATCGGGGCGCGACACAATAGATTTTCTATTGTGTCTGTGATTCCGAGGACTGATGGATTAATAATAAACGGAGGTATATTATCCGGACCTGCTGCCGAATGCGGTTTAAGGCGCCGAATTGCAAGCTTTATATCAGATTTTGAAATGTAATCAATAGAAATACGTGATGATGCGACGCCGGATACAAGAGAAGCCTCCTTATAATCAAGTTTTGGTTTTTCATTTAAAAATACTGATTGAAAAAATTTTGCGAATGCATTTGCGGCGTCAATACCACTTACTTTAGCACCATCATAGTCGTATTCGATACGCAACTTACTAGATGATCGCTGCTCCTTTACAAATGCCCAGAATTTCTTGGGATCGTCTTTAATATTGGTTTCAATTTTTTTTATATAGTTCTGATAAGCCTGATTGATAAGTATTTTTACTTTACTTCTATAGTATTTAAACATTTCAAGGTTATACTGTAGTCCAAACTGCTTATATTTTTTTAAATTAAAATATTTAATTTTTATATTATTTACAACTTCCGTAGTGAACCACGTCGGATAAGTATATCGTGAACTATTCATAGAATGTCTCTTTTTTGGGACGCATTTATCGAAACAATCAAATAATTGTGTGTAGAATCTATCTACGGCACTATCTACACTAGTACACGAATAAACATCATCCCAACGCAATGTTTGAATGCACGCATATAATTCATTATAATCTGCTTTACGGAAATTCCATTCATTTAATTTACTACCAGTCCGTACACATGAAATGTTTTTATTGTAAGTCCTTAAATATGCTAATTTCACCAACAAAGACGGATGATAACTGTCAATGGGGACAAGTGGTGGTGTGTCACTACTTACCTGTATTTCACTGCTACTGGCATTACTTAATACAAGGTCAAGAATTCCACCCATCTTATTCGTAATAGTATTAAACTGATGAAACTTACTGAAGGAAACCATATTATTATATTTATAAATAACATTTTTTGATGCTGAATTTAAGTTAAAATCGCCAAATATTACAATTTTATATGATGAGAAACATGTACTTAATTCTTCTAATACTTTAAAAATATTATAATATATGTCATCCTTAGAACCAGGTGGTATATACAACACACATAACAATATTTTAATGCCATTGCGTTTTACCGAGGCTACTGTAATTTCGAGACAATCAGTACAACTACTTATGTAATTTTTAACACAGATATTTTTTATATCATAACAATTTCTAATAGCTAACAATACTCCACCCCAACCTGAATCATTACACCGATCTTTACGCAATACAACATAATCGTTAGGAAACAACTCTGAGTCACAGACACTACTATTTAAAAATGTTTCAGTTAAAGCATAAACGTCATATTGTTCACATAATATAGAATTCTTACATACATCTAATTTTGTACGCAAACCTCGCACGTTTTGATAAAACATACATATATTTTTTAATTTAGGGGTTTTGTGTCGTTTTACGGTTGCGAAATCCACTACGCCATGGCTTAATGTGCACATCCTCCGCCCAATGAATAGGCGACATATAAGTGTCCAAATTTTTTGTGGGAACTGTCAACTTAAAGGATGCATAGTCACCACGCGAATTCAATTGTTCCACCAAACATTTATCATTCGGGCAAATACATAACAAATGTTTTATAATTTGTTCGACTGTAGTACCTTTTTTTAAATAATAGATATGCAAGTAACTTTTACGTTCGGACGCCTCCAATGAAGTCGAACCGGGCGCGGCTATACCACGAGCTACATTTCTCGCCTCACGTCGAACTCGACGCCGCCTCACGTCGACCCATTCCGTTGTAGCCCCGACTCCGTTACGGTCGTCCGAACCATCGGCATCCACGAACGCGTCTTGCGAGTTCTGCGTGACTTGCGTAGCACACGTAGTAGGGGTGATCACGCCGTCAGTGCCGCTCGGTGGGGACGGAGATGCGAGCGGCAATGTCTTCTTCCCTCCTCGCACTTTGGGCTTCGCGACGTTGATAGTCGTAAGCGCACGAAGACGAGCATCACGAAGTGGCCGCAGCTTAGAGTTACCCTCTTCATCATCACACTTTTTATTTGGTGAACTCAAATGTACCGTCGGATCTCGCATTTCTTTGCTTTCAACAAATTCTTTTATAATCGAATTCTGTTCTAGAATAAGCGTTTCTAGTGAAGTTACTTTATCTTGCAGATGTAACACAGTCTTATTCAACTCTCGAATAACATTTTCCAAAGTTTTGAACGACATATTCACAGATTTTATTTTTTTTCGTAACAGCTGTGCGAATGCGTTTAACCCTTGCAAGCGCGCGGGGGAACTGTTACTTATATACCAGTTTGAGAAGCAAGTCCGTGCTATATCTTCTTTACATATAAAAATGAATCGCATAATGTGTTGGTAAGCGCATAACTCGAGAACGGCTGAACCGATTTCGATAATTCTTTTTTTATTATATTCCTTGAAGTACGAGGATGGTTCTTATGTAGAGAGTCTTCATTTGTTGCAATTACTGTTCCGTATCCTTTTTGATCCTTCTACTCCTATTTATCTCAAAAACAATTTTTCCTTCCTGCACAATGAAAACTATACTCTTCGCTCGGCTGATAGACTCACCTTGAGTGTTCCTGTTCGACGTACTCACTTCTTTGCTAAATCGTTTGTTGCCATTGCTGTCAATCTTTGGAATTCTTTGCCACTACCTATTAGACAAGCTAAAAATGTATCTTCCTTTAAAAACCTTTTGCGACGACACTTTCTCACTACTGCTTTCAACTCGGCACATTAACTATGTATTCACATATTATTATCTATACACAGATATGTATCTATCTATGTATTTATAGTATTTTATATTTGTTTTAAGTAGCATGTATGTATTTAATATTATTATATGGTATCATGTATATAAAAATTATAGTCATATAAGTATATTATATTGTGTAAGTAATTTGTATGATGTATATATTAATGATGAATAATATAATTGTATATATTCGAGTGCAGTATATTTATCCATATGTATCTTTATTTATATATCTATCTGTAAATATATTTTAATTATTAATTTTATTTTATTTATTTATTATTTTTGTTTTTTTTTTATCCTTGCCTTTTTTTTCTACCACCTACCATTGTCATTTAATAAGCTTGTTACCTTTTGCCCAGGTTGCCTGGAAGAGATCACTTCTAAGTGATAAGGCCGCCTAATAAACTATACTGTTTTTTTTCTTGTTCTGTATATTAGCAATAAGTTTTCTATGTATAGTTTTATTGAAGAGTAAATAAAATAAATAATAAATAAATAGAGAAAACTTAAATATTATGTACCACGGGCGAAGCCGGGGCGGACCGCTAGTTCATAATATAAATGTTTGAATGAAAACTGTTTTACTATTACTACAGATAATATAGTACTATACTAGTAATATTTCCATTGAAAATAGAGACGGTACTAGTTGTGCCGCGCGATTTCACCCGCATTGGTCCGCTCCTGTTGGTCTTAGCATGATTGTAGCCTAGAATATAGATCCTTCCTTTAAATGAGCTATAATCAATATATCAATTCAAATGGGCTATATATGATAAATGGGCTATCTAATACAGAAATAATTTTTCAAATCGGACCAGTAGTTCCTGAGATTAGAGCGTTCAAACAAACAAACTCTTCAGCTTTATAATATTATTATATTAGTATAGATTTAGCAACTAAAATTACTTAAAATTGAATGAAATCAGTCTAATCCAAATATGTAATGACAGTTTTAATCGTATAGCGTGTGATGAGTAAATTTTTCCTTACTCAAGTCGTATTACTAATGTTAGGAAATGAAAACAAAACACGACTATTACTTTATTCTTTGTTAGTTATTTTATAGCTGGTTACTTTTTTATTCATAAAAATTTAATACATAAAAGAAAAAAAAAAACCGTTCCAAATTTGAAAAAGCGAGCGAAAATCCGTGTTTACTTTTTATTTTCGCATTGTCATTCGAAATTCAAAAGAGGCGCTAGTACAGCTGGCATGATATCATTAGCCAAACATGATCTTGCCGGGTTTTCATTAAACACCGCAGACGTTCATAACAAGAATCTCATTTAGTTGTAAATCAAATATTTAGATCGTTTCTGATTACGAGACCTGAGTGCTTCCCCTAGATTGCTTTTAAAATCCATTTTAAAACGTCTGCCATATTTATTCATAAGCTGAATTATGAACATATGCGTAGCTTTGCATTAGCGATGGTAAAGAGAAATTTTCTAATATTTGCCGTATATATTTTATTTGCTGAATTCTGGGTTATTCAGTTTTATACTATGTTGAAAAGCGGTTGAATTTTTATCATAATAAAATAAGTAATAACTAATATCATATAGGTAGTAGGATGTAATTTTTTCTATAAAAGGTAAAAGTGGGTGTGATAATAATAACTATAGTCTATAGATACCTATTAATATTATTTCGATACTTACGTAGTTGGTAGTTTATGTATTTCTTTTAAAATTATGTATAAGAAATTTCTTTTTCTTACCATAAATAGTTCAAATTTGATGCACGAGTAATTACCGCTGACTGCTAAGAACTTCCATTTATAAGTCGGTTAAAGTATGACGTCATCACAATTTAACATGCGAACATTTTACAAATCATTAGACGCTGAATTCTGTCTCAGACGTAACCAAAAAACAAATTAATACCAAATTAAGTTCGTACGAAACTAAACTTTGCTCAATCTTATTAAGGTTGACGTTCGCTTGACACAAAGTTTGCTATAACGCCATAACTTTGTCGCGCAGTACAAGGCAAGTCGATTAAAGTTTGTCGGGGAGTTCTTAATGATTTCATGAATTACGAATTGGAAGTTCTGCGGCCTTTTGAGGGTTTTAATGATGGGAAATGCTTATATTTAATAACCTAGTGGGTTACCGGGGTTTGAGGCGGGAAAGGTGGCTATTAATCGTTTTAATATTTTAAATCTCTTTGTAAGTGCCATCTGTATGAAATAATTAATTTGTATAATCTAAACTAAAGTATATTATAAATTATTATAATATCCATCTTCTATATTTTTCAACAAAGATATATTTTCAATACAGTTATACCTAGGTTCATTATATTATAGGTACTTACTTGTGCATTTATGTATTTAATTTAGACTTTAGAGTTCTAAATAAATATAAGTAATAGCTCTACAATTCTTAAAACAGTCTATATTATAATATCCTTCTAACCTAAACGTGTAATAAAATTCGTTCAAAGTTCGCTTAATATTTCCAGTTTAATAACACACAGTCACATAAGTTGATATAAGGGTTACTATTTACTATCACATAAGCAATACATACTCATATTAATAATCTGCTAAGATTCAGTCATCAGTGTAGTTAATCTGTGACAAAGCGCGTAAGTATTTACCTACTTATCTGTGGCGTAAGATGCTTCATGCTACGTTTATAATCTACATCAAAGCTCATTTCAACATTCGAACTTCGAACAAATTCATTCTAAAATGTCGACTCCGTGATTTCAGTTTTGAAATTCGAATTGACGAATCCCGATTCCCGATTCCCGCTTTCGTCAGTAACGCGCCGACCGTTGTAGGGGGTGGTTGTGTCCATCGCTTGAAACGTAGGCGGGAAAAGTGAACGAACGTGTTTTGTTTTATCTGCATTTCAAAGGTGATAGCATGATGGATTTTGGGATATTTGTGCGTGTTTAGTGCAGTTGAGGTTGGTTTGTATTTTGTTTATCAATAAGGTTATAGATAACTAGAATACAATTTGGTTAAAAAAATTATAGCTCATGTCACTTGGGAATAATGTAGATAAAAAAAAAATTCAAAAATCAGGTAGCTAGTAATCGTTATGCCTAGAAGTTAATTAACCAATCAAAAAATTAAATTTTTTCTCTGTTTTTTTTAAACAAAGCAAAAATTAGATATTGATTTTGTTTACGACATTATTTTACGTGCGATGTGCCCACATAATTTGTATAATTTTGATTCTAAAATAAATGAGTTTAAATGATAAATGTATACTGTATAGGTACTTAATGTTCCTAACTAAATACATTTTTTTTTAAATATTATTCAAGATATTCAAGAGTTGCGTAAATAAAGTTTTGTGAACGATTTTCAAGGAACTTTGTAAATCATGGTGGACAAAAATTTATAATATAATTTTTCAATTCGAATCTAAGAAATTCCTGAGTTTGCTCATGAACTTTTGAAATTTATAATAGTAGTAATATATAGGTAGGTACTAGTTGTGCCGCGCGGTTTCACCCACGGACGAACCCGCGTGCATAATCAGGTACTTTTTATATCTTATTTGTTATTCTGATCTATAACCTATATTACTTTAGTTTATCCTTTTACCTAGGTACTTAAGTTTAATCCAAATAACGTTCATTCGTTTTTTTCGTGAAAGAGTAACAAACATAGGTAGGTACTACCTACATAATTAACAGCTATCTTCACAAACTTTCGCATTTATAATGCCTAATGGGTACCACTTACTTACTAGATATGTATAGTGTTTTAGATATTATAGAATGAACAGAACTAACTGTACAATAGCAATGTTAGATTGCTTGTGTAAATAATAATATAATTGAGTTTGACATGCAACAATCAACCTGAATATGCGCTTTCGCTATGAACTATGAACCAATACATAAAATACAATATACGGAATATACCTACCTAGGTAGTACACTATTATACTGAAACAACTATATAAGATTAGTCTGTGATATAAGTAACGAGAGGTTCGCCCCGGCTTCGCCCGTGGTACATATTTCGCAATAAAAGGTAGCCTATGTCCTTTCTCGGGTATCAAAATATCTCCATACCAAATTTCATGCAAATTGGTTCAGTAGTTTAGGCGTGATTGAGTAACAGACAGACAGACAGAGTTACTTTCGCATTTATAATATTAGTATGGATTAAATATATACAACACACCTAATACTGTCTTGATATATATAACCATATTTAAGTTATTAGTACTTTCTACATTAAAGAATAAAACTGGAGGAAAACTTCGGATTACCCTCAAGACATGAAGTAGATAGTAGATATTATGTTTTGTATAGATGTTACCATGGACTAATAAATATATATTTATTAGTCCATGATGTTACGTAATTGTTGTATTACATTTAGGAAGGAAATAAAGGAAAGGAAAGAATTTTTAACGCACTTAAACCGTTATATTTTATTCCGCTGTTAAACCTTATTTTCGGATATTTAAGTGTGATTGTCACAAGCAAATGAATGAAATGCTACATGTTGAGGTGTTGGCCTTGATTTTCTTTAAAATCCTTGAAAAAAGTTTAATCTGTGACCACGCTTTCTGTAATGTAGCAATATGATGGTTTAAATAATATGATATTAATAAATTCATTGTTTTTTAAACGAGTTGTAAAAATATTATACGGCAACTTTTTTACGACGACGACGCCAAAGTCCTTGCTAATTTATTTCTGATTAGGTATATTACCTACGCATTTTAAACTAAATGCATAGACATATTATATTGAATACCAAAACGATATTAATTTATTTATTATATTCTACTCACACCGCTCGTCCATTTATATAATTTGATACCCATTTCACTATGACAAGTGTCAGTTAGGCTTAATGGTGACGCATTTCTCCTATACGAATTGAGTTTACACTTTACAATTCTGACGTACTGTAGCTTTTAATTATGATTATTAATTACTATGGACATTTGAAGGGAGGAATTATGTAGCTTAGTATGTGGAATTTGTGATTATAATAAAAGAGAGAACTTGAAAAGATAAATCTATATATATCAAACTCAAAGGTAACTGATATAGTGATCTATCAACGCACAGCCCAAACCGCTGGACGTATCGGGCTGAAATTTGGCATGCAGGTAGATGTCATAACGTAGGCGTCCCCTAAGAAAGGATTTTAGAAAATTCATCCCCTAAAGGGGTAAAATAGGGGATAGAAGTTTGTATGAAACTTTTTATTCCTTGGATGTATTTGCCTGAAATTTAGCACACATATAGAGGGTAACTTGGATAAACACATAGCATAGGTTTTATCCCGGAAATCCCACGGGAACGGGAACTATGCGGGTTTTTCTTTGAGAACGCGGGCGAAGCCGCGGGCGGAAAGCTAGTGACAGATATAATCGTAGTATGTAAATTGTAGTGTGTGCGTGTAATTGTGAAAATTGAATTGTGTGTAAATAATTTGATTAATTAAATTTCTATTTTAATTTTTGCACACCCAATCCACATAATATTGTAATTACAACATCTATAATTTGTAAGTACATTATTGCAAATAAATATAATTTAAATTTGAATTTGATGATGTGTAGCTTGTCTCTACGTAGGTACGTTGGGCTTCTCAATTGTATGACGTTCATTTAGAATTTAGATAATAATAGTTATCTATTGAATTTAATCTAATACACCGCGTCCGCTTTCATAAAAATTTAGCATTGTTTATTACTTGGAGTGGGACACTTGATTAAAAAAAGTAAGATATTATTTGAAACCATTTTTGCATTTTTCGATAACTTTCTTAGAGTCGGCGTCAACTTTTATCACATTTTTTTTCCACCCTTGTAAGTCCGAACATTGGAGTATAATAGATACTAAAACCTTTACCTTTACACTAGCCACGTCAAACTAATTTAGACCTTAAACAAAGAACAACAATATTCACTTTCCAATAATTCCTATAATACAATATGCTTTATAGAGGAACAACAGTGTACAATTGAATTCATTACAATATTACAATATCAAC
Organism: Colias eurytheme; assembly: GCF_061535395.1. Lineage (NCBI taxonomy): Eukaryota > Metazoa > Arthropoda > Insecta > Lepidoptera > Pieridae > Colias > Colias eurytheme. The sequence goes on from NC_143001.1 coordinate 6,261,660, forward strand.
GAACAGAAGCCACGGCAAGGAAAATGATTTATATGAAACATTTTCCTGAATGCGTTTCTCATAAATGTATTGTGGTTATGCAATTGTATTCAATAACGGTGTAAATTTTATCTGATCGTATATTATTGTGTTAAATTTATTTAGGAATTGGTAAAGTAGTGAAAATTTAAAGATATCGATATCCTATCCTATCCTACTAATCCTACTAATATTATAAATGCGAAAGTTTGTGAGGATGGATGTCTGTGTGTATGTTTGTTACTCTTTCACGCAAATACCGAACTGAACCGATTACAATGAAATTTAGCAAACATATAGAGGGTAACTTGGATTAACACATAGGATAGGTTTTATCCCGGAAATCCCACTTGAACGGGAACTATGAGGATTTTTCTTTGAAAACGCGGGCGAAGCCACGGGCAGAAAGCTAGTATGTTTAGACAATAGTTTTGGCAATATTGGAACAATCTCGGTGGCAAGTGACAAGTGACAAGTACTCCCATAATTTTATTTGATAAATTATACAGTTTCAAGATTGTAAAAATCAACTATTTTTGTATATTATTTTTGGTAAATCGTTGTGTTTATTATACTGAAGGTAAGGCCATAAGTTTACTTTCACTAGTTCAAGTTCCAACTAATACACCTGACTTAACGTTTCTTATAACTATTACTTAATGTCTATTCTTCCTTAAATATGTTTATTCGTTTTATACCAACTACCACGAATCACTAATTTCGTATAGGGCATTTAAAATCTAAGCTTTTTTATATTCTTTTAAAAGTTTCAAAACATTTAAAATTCAAACACACTACAAATAATATTAAAATTTTACCTTTCGCTATAGGTAAGCAAAATCTGGTCAACACTCGTCTGCTTTTGTATAAGTTTTAAAACATACGGTTCAAATATTTGATCACAGAACGTGCACCGATAGCTTAAAAAATATGATATTTGAAAGTGTATTGTAAATGTTCGTTTCTCATAGCGGTTGTATTTTTATTTTTTAAACGAATTTTACACTTTAATTTTGGCAATCGTGGTGAATCGGAACCTACGCGTTGTAACCAAAGTGCTTCATATCTAATCTATACTAATATTATAAAGCTGAAGCGTTTGTTTGTTTATTTGAACGCGCTAATCTCAGGAACTACTGGGCCGATTTGAAAAAGTATTTCCTTGTTAGATAGCCCATTCATCGAGGAAGGCTATAGGCTATACATCATCACGCTAAGACCAACAGGAGCGGAGCTACGCGGGTGAAACCGCGGAGCACAGCTAGTCACAGATAAAATACAAGTAATCTAACTAACAGTAATGTACTAGATATAATAGGTCTAATGTTGGATTTCACTAAAATTAGAAATGCAGATATCCCTTTCTCTAATCGCACATAATATACTATCTAAAATAAAATTTACTAAGCTCATATTTTATAGCATAGAAATATTTTAAAGACATTAGTCTTAGAAACAGTAATTAATCTGTGACATAGTTTTGTAAAAACAATACCGTATTTCTTTCAATTCAGAAGGAAGAGTTTTGTGGCTATGGTGTTTCCCTCTAAAATCTTCAAGCATAAAGCCACCGTCACTTACTTTATGCTGTATGGTGAATATCATTCTGTCCGTAACATCCAAAGTAGATTTAAAAAATGTCTTACATACCCTTATTTTTTTATTATTAACAGTAAAATTATAGGCTTTATTTGGGCGTCTGGGATTTGTAGCATTTGTGTACCTATATTTTGGAGTTATATCTACCATACAACTGCTAATAAAAACTCTTTGTCTTGTCAGATCTCCTAAATCCCAAAATTCTTTGAATATATTATACCTTTCATCCATTGATATATTATTTGTGCATTTTAATCTACATTTATCTGTGCAAGGCACTTTAAGACAGCGGCTAGGAATAACTTTCTGAGATTTCGATATGGATATGTCGTGGCCATATCGTAAATTTGGTAATTTCATGATATGATTGGCCATTTCACGAAATGGTCGCATTTCGTGAAATGGCCAATTTAGTTTGGCCACATCATGATGTGGCTTGAGCAGATCAATGATAAGAAATCGTTTCACGATATGGCCAACTAAACGCGCGGTTTTTTCATGAAATGATCAAAATTATTTGATCATAATATCGTAAAATAGTTACATTAATCATTGGTAGAGGCGCTGCAAGCTCTGTGCTTATGTGATAAGATGGCGGCCGCTGGCGAAAATTTAATTATTCGCAGTTAAAAACTTCATAATTCGTTTAATAACAATATGAAGAAAGTCATAGCAAAGAATTTACGACGGTTCGAGTACTATGGAAAATGTGGATATCTTATATGTATTGAAGAAAAAATGCGTCTTAAAATAATTTAAGACGCATTTTTACTAAAGTATTATAATTGTTTGTTTTTTAAAAAGCGATCCGCTTCTGGCACTCACCGGCCGCTGCCGCGGCACGCTCGCTTTGCTCGCTCGGCTCGTGCGTTCTTTATTAAAGTCTAACCTAACCTAACCTAAATGTTTTCTATTGCAAAAACCATTCGCTTCTGGCAGTCGCCGGCCACTGCCGTGGCACTAAGTTATATGACAATAAACAAGTTCTAAAAATATTCAGAATTTTTTAATGTTTTATGGACTTTATATATTTTATACGATCTGGCCAAATGTGGATGACCATATCGTGAAACGTTGACGATTTAACGATCTGATCAAACCATGTTGGCCATTTCATGAAATGCGACCATTTCGTGAAATGGCCACTCATATCATGAAATGATCAAATCTACGATATGACCACGACAGATATATACGATTCACCTGTGTTCCGTAGCTTTTTAACTTTATTTTGTTTCCACTTTGCAGGATTTAGAGATCGCTTGCGGCCTCTTTTACGAAGCTTCTTTCTATCAGAATCTGAAACACTATCGTTATCACTGTCAGATGAGTCTGTTTTGGTGGCAGCATCAAAAAAATAGTTTTTCTTTTTGCGTTTGGTAGACAGTTCATAATTAAATGTAGGGTCATCATCACTTAAGTCTATGTTATCACTTTCATCAGTAAAATTTGGTGAAATATTGGCAGGTAGAGTAGAAGTTGAAGCGGTCTGTGGTCTTACACCATCGGCGTATTGTTCAGAATGTTGATTAGTTCGTTTAGAAGACGTAGAACTGTCTGAATCCGAAGATGAACTACTAGAGGAGGTAGAGCTCGATGAAGACGAGCTTGATGTAGACGAGCTTGAAGAAGAAGATTTCGACAGTGCTTTTTGAATGCTTTGATCAATTTCAGTACAAGTTTCAATGTTTTCTAAGTTACTATTATCATTTATGGATGAATCATCACTGTCATAATCTGGTACGAGGTTTGTTTGCAGTGTTCTTATTATTGTTGTGTGTGTAGTAAGACTTCTATTATCTGTTTGACGAGAACTAATAAATCGAGCATCAATTTTGTCGGCAAATTGTTCATCTTTTTCACAATCTGATAAGATCTCATCACAGCTACTTACATCCATATTTTTATTTGGGGAAACATTTTCTGCGTTTTCTTTAGCTGTACTGTGTTGTTCTTCTACAATAGTATTGTCAATTTTAACCACCAGATTGTCTTGAGTATGGGATGTTGCATCAGGTAATACCAATTTAAGAATACGACTTGCTCTCCAAGATGCCATGCTACAAAAAAATAACAATATAATTAAAATTAAATTAATTCCCTTACTAAGGCAAAAATGGCTTTACGACAGAAATAATAGTATTCTTTGGTTTAGGTTATTATCCGACAAAAAAGGTATATTGTCACGAAAAAAAATCAAATATAAATTAAGTAGTAGCAGCAACACGTAGGATTTCGCGCATACTTTTATGTAGCATTAATTATCTACCTACACAAAAACTTTTTCGGTGACTAATTGTATGTTAATTCACTAAACGGCTATTCAGAGTACGATGCATAGAATAACAATTAAAATATTCTATTCAAATGGAAAGGGAAATAATTTTAAATGTCCCAAATAACTTTTGACGATAATTAATCATAAACAGTAATAAGCATGTTTCATTATTAAATTTGAACGATAATTTAAAACTAAACCGAAATAAGTCATTTTGTGCCAAAATTATGTCTATTCTATTAAAATGAAAACGAAATAATTCATATAAATTTGGACGACGCGTTAATAAAATTTAAACTAAACTGCAATAAGTCAAAATTATATCACAAAGTAGTGACATACTTTTTGTAATAAAGTGAAATAAGACTTAGTTATTCACTTTATGAATAAATTAAAACAAGAAATCAGACTAACCTGTTAATAATATAAAGATTTATCCCGTAATGTTTCGCCCTTTGAATAATTTTGCGATCACCTTGCTTGCATCACTGTTGGCACATGACTGAATATAGCCGTTTACTGGTACCAATCTGTTCGGGCGCGTTAGTCAGAAAGAGAGCGACTGTCCTTTATTTCGTTCATATTCATTCAAATCGAGCGGCGGTTGGAGCGTAAATATTCTTAGCGATATGTTATTACGTTTTATGATTTAATCTATAAATAACTTATTTTTGAGTTATTTCTCTTTATGATTAAGCGTGCGACATGTCGGTTTCCTTATGTTATTTCCATTGACTGATTGGAACAGTAGCGATGTATATGTCGCAGTCATCTGATTGAATAATGAATATGCTTTTTGATTGAATGATTTGCGCGTTTATTGAATGACGACATTTAATTGAATGCGCATTCATTGAATGACGACAAAATTTATTTCAAGTGGTATCTTACGGTGTATACCGTAAAGTGTGTGGCCGCTATTAAACACTGAACCACCTTTGCTCTTAACTACAGGCACAGATACTTGATTATTTAATTATTAAACTCAGAAGTATGTGGTACTAGTTGAGCTCCGCGGTTTTACCCGCAGTGCTCAGCTCCTGTTGGTCCTTAGCTTGATGATATATAGCCTATAGCCTTCCTCGTTAAATGGGCTATCTAACACCGAAATAATTTTTCAAATCCGTCCAGTTCCTGAGATAAGCGCGTTGTTCAAACAAACAAACTTTTCAGGAAATGTAAGATGACAGTTCATGTTAAAAACTATGATTTTTTTCCCTTTCAAAGTCAGAGCAGTGTGCTAGTATCCAATGAAATACAAAGAATGGAAATAAACTTTTTTGGAAACCTCATTTATAAGAACGTTATCGGAACAGGAGTGAACTTTTGGTAATATTTATATCTGTCCAAATAAGTGACAAGGGTACTTGGACATTTTTGAAAGATTTCGCTTTTATTATTATTGTGTAATATGTATATTCTTTATTTATGTTGCACTGGTAGCTTAGCGTTTCTTGTAAAGTGTGATATCCTTTAGTTGGTGTAGTTGTTTTTGAATAAATGACTATCCTACTAATAAGTATTATAAATGCGAAAGTTTGTGAGGATGGATAAATGGATGTTTGTTAATCTTTCACGCAAATACTACTGAACCGATTACAATGGTATGTAGGTAGCTGAAGAATAAGACATAGGCTATATAGGCGATTTTTGTCCTGGAAATGCCACAGGAACGGGAACTGTGCGAGTTTTTCTTTGAAGAAGCGGGCGAAGGCGGATATCTATAGTTACATATAAATGGGATTGCAGAGTGAAACTTGGTTAAGTGGGACCTGGATAAGTGAGAAACCTCCATAACTGGAACTCATGCTGAGGTCCCAACACTTTGGCACTGAATTACCTCTGTTAGTGGGACGAGGTAAACCTCTATATCTGGGATTTGTTCTTTCGATTTATCATCATAGTTACCTCTAAAACTGAGACAGCGAGTAAATTTTATATGCATAAACCTCTGTAACTGAGATAACATTATTTGTTTACTCATTCTTATTCTACCCACAAATTCCACACGTAATTCCAAGTACGTAAGTACAAATTTTGAGCTTTAATTACCTTCAGTTTTAGTTTCGCTTTACTATCATACAGATGTTTTTTTTTTAAATCGCACCTGTATAACTGAAATAACCTGTATTCTCACCACTATTAATGGAACCCTCTGTAAATGAGACAGATATTTATTTATACCTGTATATCTGAGACACTGGGTAAGTGGAATACCTCTATAAGTGAAACGACATTGCAGGTCCCTTGATGTCTCACTTAACCAGGTTTCACTGTATTATATTCGTTAGAGAGTAATAGACCGGGAGATACTGACACAAAATTTCGAGTCATTTGTAACAGGATGGCGGTTCTACAGGGTTCTTAGTACGCAATGATAAAAAGAAAAATGATGGTGTGATCGCTGGTATCGGTGGTTTAGTCGCGTGGGCGTTAGCCGAACTCGTCGGAAAAATAGCGAAAGTCAAACGATTTGTAACACAAAAATTTTAGTATTTACCGATAGCCCATAAAAAAGAAGTAGGCGGTAGTGTCATGCCATACTTTTCCGGTGTGACTTACAGCCCGCCATACCGACGCGAATATGTTGATTTAAATAAAACAATTATTCAACCATTTGTACCAGGCTAACTTTTGCACAGGTAACCATCGTCGTGCAGCCATTTACGAAAATCGCCATGCCATACTTTTCGGACGATTCCAAATGGTCGCCATACCGCCGAAAATCTGCAAAAAAAATTTATTTCGCCAAACTTTTTGTACCAGTATTGCATTTGGATTTTTGGAGAGTATTTGATAAAATGTGACCATTATTATATTTGCCATACTTCTAGTAGGGGGAAAAAGTGCTGTCATACTTGAAAAATTAATTTAGTATTAATTTATATAAGTGAAGATTTCCAACACCTAGATCTTTGAAATTTTGTATTTATATTCTTTGATCCTCAAACTTCCAGGAAAAATAAGTGCCATACTGTTACAAATCGTTTGACTTTCGCTATTTTCCGACGAGTTCGACTAACGCCCACGCGACTAAGCCGCCGGTACCAGCGTTCACTCCATCATTTTTCTTTTTGTCATTGCGTACTAAGAACCCTGTAGAACCGCCATCCTGTTACAAATGACTCGAAATTTTGTGTCAGTATCTCCCGGTCTATAAGAAAAATAGCATGTAGCTAATTTTGAGTTTTCGAATTAAATGCGTTTTGTCTGACCAGTGTTTAATCTGTTTACAACAAATATACTAATGAATTCAGAAATGTTTATGTTTATGACGTAGTAGATAGTCCAAGCCCTAATAAGAATTAAGCGCCTAGTGCCCCTTGAAGTGGAAGTATGAAAATAACAATGATGTTACAGAAATCGATATATTTAACCACAAAAGCAACATCGAATTAGCATAAGCGTACAATATCATGCACATTTTCTACGCGAAATTTATCGAAGAATACCATCGGTTTATTCTATAAAGACACAATATTAAAACAAGCGCCAATAAATCATGTTGCATACGCTCTTAGCACCAATAATTTCCCTTGGGCATCCCATCTGACCAGTATATTCTGACCCCTGATAGCCCAGTAATCATACTAACTCCCCTTTGTTGGGAATAAACCACGGGTCTTGTTAAATTGGCTGCCCTAAGTGCTTTATACGTGTGAACGGCTATAAGTTTTTGTTTTTATAAACTTTTGTACTTGATAAAGATGTTTTCTTCATATTTATGAGCGGGGAATTGTTATTTAATACGCGACGGGGAGAATTTTTAACGGAAAATGTTTGTTAAATTTCGAGGAGCTATTTAAGTTGTCCGTGTTAACTTTATCTTTAGAAAAAGCGAAAACGTGGTCTATGTTACAAGCTAAGATGCTTTTTTGAGGTACTTAAGTGTTATTAATAAATTATTTAACTTTGTTGTTAATGTTTCTGTTGTCTGGGAGAGATCGCTTTTAACGAAAAGATCGCCATCTGTACATTTTTAAGGCACCTATTGTTTCTGTTACCTCGTTTCATTCAATTTATGAAGCTTACCGCCCGCGGCTTCGCCTGCTTTGTCTAAAACCTAATAAATTATATACTAAAACCTTCCTCTTGAATCACTCGTTCTATTAAAAAAACCGTATGAAAATCCGTTGCGTAGTTTTTAAGATTTAAGCATACATAGGGATAGAGAAAGCGACTTCGTTTTATACTATGTAGTGATAACAAAGTATTTTTCATTCATTCATTTCAAATTTCAATATCTAGTGAGTTTTATATTCCAATGTAGGTAGTTTTAAAAAACTCTTAAGAAGGAATTGATTACCTCTTTCTTCTATCCAACTATAAAGCAAATTGCGCTTTAAACCATAGAACATAAAGTTCAAATTTGCAATAAATCAAACCCTCATTATAATTAGATGTCCGACCGCGTTAATGTAACAAGCAGTAACAAGATAGCTAATTAGTAAGAATACAGGCCATTCCCGCAACGCATTAATTATTACAGGACTAGCAAATTGCGTTTTCATTATAGTACTGCTTTGGGAAGTAAATATGGTAGGTCGATTTAGAATTTAGCGTTGTTTAGAAATTATGTTTTTATCTATTTTTGTCGTGTATTGTTCTATTAATGGATGAAGAAATTAGCTTGATATTAGACAATCAGCAGTTATTTATCCTTTTTGAATAATAAAAACCGTGTTTTTGCAAAATTTTGTAAAATAATAGAATTATATGAAATGAAATTAAAATCCGTAGAATTATATGAAATGAAATTAAAATCAAAATCCGTCCAGTGGTTTGGGCTATAGGGTGTGCCAAAGAAATAAACTGTATAAAAACATACACTCGAAAAAAAATACCGGCCGAATTGATAACCTCCTCCTTTTTTTTGAAGTCGGTTAAAAAAAACCCTCTTTCACAGTCGGGTAATAATAAGATAGTAAAAAGAAACGAAGTTAACGAAGGTAATAATCAACCTTTGAATAAGAAACAAAAGCTCTGTTTACGTTTTCACACCTACGCGTTGAAAATAATTAAAATGAATTTCAGTATTAAGAAAAATAGAACTGAATGGAAATTTATTTTGAAAATAAAATTAGCAGGGACTGCACTGAATATAAAAATAGTAGAAAGTTTAAATCAATACTAATAGGTATTGTAAAGCTGAATAGTTTGTCTGTATGTTTGTTTGGTAGAACTCACTAATATCGGGAGCTACGGGTCCGATTTTCCTTTCAGGTTAGATAGCACATTCTTATCAAGGAAGGTTATATTATGTCATCACAATAGAGCAATGCAGGTAAAACCGCGGGGCACAGTTTACTAGCTGAATATAACATAAATTCGACAAGAAACGCCACAGGCATTACTTGTATTAATAAATTTCAATACCATTCTTGGAAATTTCGTACACAATATATCATGTCAGCTTTCTCGATAAACTTTGAAATAAAAATGAGTTTTCCATTACCGTAAATACCCAATACGATATACATTTTCGATATTTTATTGTGTGGAAAACAAAACTTTGTAATCTTCTAGAGTATTCGAATCAAGGTTGTATGGAATGTTAAATTGTGTGTGTTTGTTTACGTAATATACTCGCCTCTTGTAGTGTTGGTAATCTTATGTGGTAGTAAATACAATTTTAATGTTGTGGTAAAGTAAATTAAATTTTAAATGAGATTTACCTATACTAATATTATAAAGCTGAAGAGTTTGTTTGTTTGTTTGAACGCGCTAATCTCAGGAATTACGGGTCCAATTTGAAAAAATTCTTTAAAATATACCTAATAACATCAATGAAATACAGACAAATACTAATATAGTAGTTAAGTGGTTAGTAATAGTATTAGTTAAAATAACATGTATTTTTAATAATCACTGGTCAATCAATTCCTTATGTTTAACTTTCCACTACAAAACATTCAAAAAATCGATGGAAATGGCCGCATTATTATTTCGAAGCCTTACCGATTTTGAACAGCAGTTTTAAACATTTTCAACGCTCGAGCCAAACCTACACTTGACCCACAAGATAATTATTGTCATACAATCGTCACAATTAAATTCCAATATGTCCGGAATTTCCCACGTAAAAGCGAACATGTTTCGATTGTGACCTAAATATGTCATCCGCCGACACTGGCTTTAATTTTTAAATTCAATTTTTTATCTGCTGTAATCAATTTGCCGTTATGAATGATAAAAGCGTTTGAATTTTAAATGTTTGAGAGTAGAACTAAAACAAAATAACATGAATAAATAAGACTATGTTTCGTTTGTTATAGTTTGATATTCTTAATTTACTAGATACTGTTTGGATCCTTCAACACGTACAAGAAGATGATAAATTACCAATTTATAAGCTATTGAAAGGTCTAAAATATTGTAACGATGTTTAAAAATTGCGGCGGGTTCTCGGTATAAGTAACGTATTTATTTGAACTTTTTTAAGCTATGGGGCATATGAATTCACTTCTGTTTCATTTATCTCTATTTTCTATATGAAATAGTAGATACTAAATTGCTGTTCTACTACATAACATAATACATGTTACAGTAAAAAAATCAGGCAAATTAAGCACCCATAAAAGTACATGAAAATTGTCTATTCCCACTTAAAAAAAGGTACTAAACACGTATCCGATTTGACTTTAAAAAGCGATCCCAAAAGTATAAAACGTGTGGTCACCCTTAAAATAAACAGATCAGGCTGTAAACACGATAATAAAACCGCTGGCTGTATCCGAATACGATCAGCGGCTCATGAATAAATTTACAAGAGTTTTCCGACTGATAACGCGCTGTAATGTCTTTGGCTGACAGTAGGGTGACTATGTGGTGTGTGGGAAAAGTGGAACTTTGTTTCTTTTTGAAAGCGAGCAGATTATAAATGTGCTGGTGGTGTTTAAGTTTGGACAGAATAGCTGTATAGTGAGAACATTTTAGTTATTTTTAAGGAATGCAAATTAGTCGTGTGCTGATGCAATTGTGTTATTTTTGAGTATGTTAAGAAGAATATAGCAAAAAGAGTCTAGTTATCATGTCTGCATACAGATTACAGAATTAATTATATTCATTGATATAACTGCAACGAATTTTTTTTTAATTCTAGATAGGAAAGCGCCCACGACCACAATCTCGCCTGATGGAAAGCTAAGATGTGGTCTAAGATAGTAAGTGCTTCCCTAGTAGGTACCGGTTCACTCTTCGCTTGAAGACCCCCATATTATAGTCGTAATTAGAAAAGTGTGTCATGTTTCATAATACCTATGTATGTCATGAAAGTTTAATTCTAGCAATTTAAATTTTAACATTAAAATATTTTTCTTTGACTGCCTTTGTTCAGCGAACCAAACATAGTCTTGGCCTCTACTAGAGTTAATTTTCATCATGCGATACTTTATTAATAACGTTTTAAACATTTTTAAACGATGTGTTAAATATTTAAGCAGAAACCTAAAGTAAATAATATTATCTGGTGTTATATTCGTAATTTTAATTACTTATTTATTTTAATAATTAAAATGTATTTCAAAAACCCATTTTAATCGTTGTAAAAACCTACGTTAAGCTTTTTGTTTCTGTAATGAATAAATTCATAAAGTATGTAACCAATTCTTAAAATTTTATAAGCCTGCAGTAGTCTGATTCCCCAGTGACATGCGTTATATATTATTTATTTATTTTCAAACCGAGTTGTTGTGGTACATGTCTTGTTCAATTCAGTTTATACTGTGTGTTAGCATTGGTAATTGTTATTATATTAGTTAGAATATTATACTTACTTACATATTTTTTTTAATAGAAAAGAGAGAAGATGCGGAATTCGCATACCTACCATGTTAGCACCAGACCACTCGAGTCATGATTAAATTTATTTAGCATATTGCTATAAAACTTAACATTAGAAGAAATTAATGTAAAATTCAATTACTTCTGCCAAGTTTAAAAGCATGGTGACCCTTACTAAGATCGTGGGCGATTACAGGGTATTGACCTCAGACCGGCAGAAAGCAAATTTTTGAATTTCTTTACATTTTCCTATTTTTAGCCATTATCGTGTTTTCTTGATAAAATTTTGTGGGAAAAGTTTTGTTAAAATACTTGTAAATGTTTTAAATATGGATCAAATTGGTATTTTACTGTTTGTGAATACTTATACGAATTGAATTTCTATGGATTAATTTACAAAAGTTTACAAAATTTGATTTGTTTTTTTTGTATACCAGTGTTACGTTTAGAGTCTAAAGTTGTGTCAATATAAATACATTTTCAAATAAAAAATAGTAAGTAACGCATATTAAAAAAAGTTCATTAATTTTCTGCCGGTCATTTTTTCGTAAAAAAAAATATTCTATAAAAAATATTCTTCTCTGTTCTTAATATATTTCTCTAAATAAATATTTACTCTAGTGAAAATTTAATCCAACGTATAAGCTGTATTAAATAATGTAATCTCATTCCAGATCATAGAATCTAAGATGAGGCTCCGCTGGCTTGCAATTTTCTCGACCATTCTATACGCTGGTAAGTTTAGAAACATTTTATTTTATATGTACATAAAATCATGTAAAAATATAAATAGTTTTCGAAAGAAAACAGCAAATAGTTTTTCTGATTAAATCCGTACGTAATTTGCAATTTATAATCAAATACCGGAATACTAGAAAATAAGTTTTTTCTTTTGAGTATTGTGTATTGTCATATTTTTTTAAGTTAAAAAAAAGTCTATTACGTACCATATTATCTCAATTTTTAAATCATTTTTATATCGATAACCAAATATAAGTTCAGTCTATTTTATGTGTATAGTCTTTGTATAGTTTAATAAAATTTTGTGACCTTATCAAATCATTTATTTGCATTCAATCTACAATATAACATAATATATGAAAGGACTAGCTTTCCATCTGCGGCTTCGCCCGCGTTATCATAAAAAAACCTGCATAGTTCCCGTTCCCGTGGGATTTCCGGGATAAGGTTGGGTCGCCTAAGATCGGACGCATTTGCCGAAAATTTTATACGTACTGTATTTTTTATTTTATTTCTCATGATTCGATGTCGTTTTTCTGTTGCGGTCAACTGTAAATTGATGACAAAGAAATATTGTTTAACCCCTAATTTTTTGGTTTGCGTAGATGCTATCTATCTAAGCAAATTTAGAGCCTAAAAAGCAGACTTTTTTCGACTTACCATAGTGAAGAAAATAACAGTTCGGCCGAAGATCGGACTATGTAGTATCTTCACTTCTATGCGTTTAATAATAATGTTCACATTAGGAAAACATCCGGACTTACGTCCATACATTGAGCATCAATGATTGAGTCAGGAAATTCCTCAAAAAATTTGACAAAGAAGTTTTTTTTATTATTGCGTTTTTTTAGTCCGGTCTTCCCTCCTCATCCTAATTAAGTTTCTCAAACTTTTATCCTCCGTGTTCTAGGACTAAATAATGAAAATGTACCTAAGGTCTGATAGTCATAGCGTCATTGGATAGTTAAATATATTAAAAGTTAATAATTATTGCGCATTATTGCATAAGGCGCAGTCAAGAGCTAAACTTCGGTCCGATCTTCGGCATTGGGAGGGAAGATCGGATCTAGGGTTGTGAACGTCCTAGGCGTAATCAAAGTATACAGATGGAAAGAGGATTCGCTAATTCTGCCCCAAAATAATTAATTACATTATTTCAATGAAAGGACTCTCCACAATGAGCCATCAAAATTTTGTAGGTAAGATCGGATCGACGATTTTCGCCACAAAATACACCTTTTCTGCTGAATCACCTGCGTACACGTCCCGTCTGGTCCCTGGCCGGCCGCAGAGTGAAGAGAGGGGCAGAACAAAATGGCGGATCTAGTAGTGTTGGCAGCAGTAGAGAATATTGCCTAGTTTGCGAGTTATTCCATGCATCCGATCTTATGTCACATCCGATCTTAGGCGACCCAACCTTAAAACCTATCCAAGTTACCCTCTATATGTTTGCTAAATTTCATTGTAATCGGTTCAGTAGTATTTGTGTGAAAGAGTAACAAACATACATACCTACACATACACATACCATCCATCTTCACAAACTTTCGCATCTGTAATATTAGTAGAACTAAACTAGAATTAGAATAAAAAAAAATTGAACATATAAAAATGATCATTAATGTTTACTTTAAACACATCTTTCGCTTTTTTTACGTACCTTTATGAATTGCGTAGCTGAAAAATAATAAGCTCGACTTTAAAGTGTTAAAACGGGAATTTCGTAGAACTTTTTATTTTTAGCATATAGTTTTAAATATATTTCATACTAGCGGTCCGCCCCGGCTTCGCCCGTGGTACATAATATTTACGTTTTCTCTACATAAGAACCATCCTCGTACTTCAAGGAATATAATAAAAAAAGAATTATCGAAATCGGTTCAGCCGTTCTCGAGTTATGCGCTTACCAACACATTTTGCGATTCATTTTTATATATAAGATTATTAATTCATTGAATTAGTTTATATTAAATTGCAATCATCCTGGAAATTGAAATATATTGAACATAAATTAAATTAATTGCACGAATAACAGATATTTATCGGAATTACAATCTGATTTATTATATTACTAGCTTTTGTCTGCGGTTTGCTCGCTTTGTCAAAGCAAATTTTATTGTATTCAATTTTATTTCATTTCCATATATCAAGCCTTCTAACTATCTATAGAAATAAAAATATTACTATAATATCGCTCCGTTGCAATGTCAAAGAAAGACAAACAGACGAATAAACAAACACACTTTCACGTTGAAAGTTTTTAACCTGTATAAAAATCGTAAAATATAAAAAATGTGACAGAATAATATTTTCTAACTTCGTTAGTTCTAGCTTCTACCAAAAATGTTTCATTGTAAAAGTATGCCCTTAAAACTTATAACTGAAACATACACTTTGCTGAACTGTACAAGTAACCTAGAAAATAAAACCTCCATAAAATATCTATACGAAGAGTTTGTTTGATTGAACGCGCTAACCTCAAGAACTACGAGTCCGATTTGAAAATGTTTTCACTGATTGATAGTCAATTTATTGAGGAAGACTATATATAATCTATACAATATCATTATGCTAAGAACATTAGGATCGGAGCAATACGAGTAAAACCGCGGGACACAGCTAGTACATTTGTATCAACATCTAGGTTAGTTCAAGGAAAAATACTTGAAAGTTTGAAACCAAGGAAAAGTCCATACAAAATTATATGAATATTATACGCAAAAGCGTC
Organism: Colias eurytheme; assembly: GCF_061535395.1. NCBI lineage: Eukaryota > Metazoa > Arthropoda > Insecta > Lepidoptera > Pieridae > Colias > Colias eurytheme. Next base: position 6,276,806 of record NC_143001.1, read on the forward strand.
TTAGAAATCCCCACAAACCGTGTCGCGAGAGTATTATGGGACTACCGTAGCGTATTAATTAAAATTTCTCAGATATCTCTAAGGATTTATTTTTCCAAGCAGTCGCAAGGCGGCGTTTTGTTGGTTTTCCTTTCATTCCCAGCTATTTCGTTGCTGTTTATTTTTATTCTATTACTATATTACGTATAATAGTTTGAAAGAAATCCTTGCTAAGGATTCTTGAGATGTTAATATAATATTTTATGGAAACGTCTTGCGTTTAAGGATTCGTTTTTGAATCGTGAATGGAGGGACTAAGTTAATGTTGATGATATTAATATAATTATGGGTTAATACAAGGTTTTCAGTAAAAAAAAGCGTGTTAAAATAGACTGATACCCGCCTACTCATTATTTAATTTGAGATGAATGAAACAAATTATTATATGAATACTAGCTTTCCGCCCGCGGCTTCTTCCGCGTTGTTGAAAACTTAACAAAATAGATACTAAAAACTTTCTCTTGAATCACTATCTATTAAAATAAACTGCTTTAAAATCCGTTGCGTAATTTTAAAGATACATACATAGGGACGGACAGACGACGACTTTATTTAATAAACCGACTTCAAAACGGTTGACGTTATCAATTCGGCTGGAATATTTCTTACTAGCTGTGCCCTGCGGTTTTACCCGCAGTGCTCCACTCCTGTAATTGGTCTTAGCGTGATGATATATAGCCTATAGCCTTTCTCGATAAATGGGCTATCCAACACCGAAATAATTTTTCAAATTGGACGAGTAGTTCTTGAGATTAGCGCGTTCAAAAAACAAAATCTTCAGCTTTATAATATTATAGTATAGATACTATGTAGTGATAGAATGCAATTAACATATACCATAAACAAATATATCATAGTCCAACCAGAGTTATCGCATGACAAAGCTAAACAATACATCATTACAATCATTAACCGTAAACCATAGTTCATTACTTCAAACAAAGCACAGTTACTGAACCAGTGAATAATGTGAATGAATGAATAACCGCTCGATTATGTGAACATGTTTTGTGGATACCGCTTTTGTTCATTCTAGATACTTGAAAGGGAAATGAACGCGTTTTAGGGTTCCTTGTATTTGTAACTTAGTTTTATCTTGTGAGCTCAGTTTTAACTTATGTGAACCTAGTCTTATAAAAAGCGAATATTTAAAAGTAGGTACGTTTGTTTTTATTATTGATTATTGTAAGCAAGCATATATAATGCATAGAGCATTATTTAGAAAATGATGAATTCTTTGAATAGATGAATTCTTATACTACTTTCGATTTAACAAATCATATAAGTAGTACATATTTCTTAATAAAATAAGCTATTTTTTTATCGCCTAGGCTAGTAGCTAGTCTGTTATAAAAGTAGGTTTCAATTGAAAATCACAATATTGGAAATGTATAACTGTTGAAACCACAGATCACAGAAACTAAAGGGAGATATGGTTAGGGGGCGGGGCCGGTGTCGCAGCAATATGTACAAAAAGAGAACAAACTGTAGCGGTGCTGTATACGTACGTCACTTACAATCTAGTGTGCGAACGAATAGTCGCTCTCATATTTTTGTGTGATGACACGCACACAACGCGAAGTATTGTTTTAATTTTGTTTACTGCAGTTGTGTGCGTAAATTTTTTATGAGACACGGTTTCGTACTAAGCGCAAGCGATTGGCATCTCTCTAGATCTCTATGGTTGAAACAAACTTGCGCTAGAATATCGATTAGTGAACCAAAAGAAAATCATGTAGAGATAAACTATCATCATTCTCTTATGATAGCTATCAATACACTATATCTATAAAATATTTCCACGTGCATCAAATAAATTAAAATCCTTATACGGAACCCGCCACATAATATTCTCATCTCAACTTATCCTTATTTTTTCTGCAGTGAAAAATAAACACGCGTTCGTGAGTTTTTCATTACAATAGCAAGTTTTTAATGTTGTTTCGTTCTGAAACTTTATTGAGGTGTGCAGTTTTATGTAGTCAACCGAGAATGAAATGTGGAATTGTTTTACATGAATGATGTTAGTTTTTCTCACATTGTAATACTTTATATTTGTAATTTTAGACCTAATTAATGTTTGTGTAAGGAATTTCCAAAGTTAAATTTTGGTTTAATAATAATATCATTAACATTTTTATACGTAGGTCTCTATAGGTAAATTTTGGTTCAATTTAACCTATATGTTAAAATATGCTCAAAATGTTTGTCTGTATGTCCTATAGATAATCGAAAATGATGCATTTGATTACGTGATGATTATAAGCAAAGTGTTGTTCCTACATGACATGAGTCCACGAGGTTTCTGAATTAGTACCTATCTTCGACAGGTGAAATCAAATGGAAATAATCTACAGTAGATTATTTGGCGAAAATTGTAAAGTTTATGACCTTTTTTATTTGACCAATACGATTTGGGGGGGTGTTCAATGTTCATGTAGACAGTGTGACTCCTCCTTTCGGACCATATCTGGGTGCATAGCTAGTTAAACTCTAGAGAGAGCATAACCTCAAATAATATACATATATTATATCCTTTGTTAACATTCGACAGCTGCCAATACTCCTGTGGTATTATTGCAGCGTGATTACATGTTAATTAATTAATCCATATATTAAATTGTAGGTGATATCTCTTGTGTATTCTAGAATGTATCACATGCAGGTAGAATATTACAGTTTCGCCTGATGTCTAGTTTTTTACAAAAGTTATTGTAAGTTTCTCTTACATGTACAATGAAGTGTCATTAATAAATAAATAAGTGAATTTTACAGCAAAAGAAATCTGTCTCATTTCAGATTAACGTAGCTTTTACTGGTGAATATTTTTTTTGAGTTTATTTCTTACAAACACGTAACTTCTTATTTACAACCAGAAAAATTCACAAGTGAAACTATTTTAATTCCTTAGAGCCCAATTGTTGCAATTGTTTAGCCATGATAACGTAAGGCCGTGTTTCCATCTGCAAGAAAACTTCCGCAAGAAATGTCCGACAGTCTGTCTGACAGCAGCTTGCAAGTCTAACGCCGCGTTTCCACCTGCAAGTAGAACAAGTTTCACAGATAGACAGATATACTTACATTTACAGTTGTTAGTGTATATACTAAGATTAAATTAACGTATTATAATAAAAGTGTAGATACTATAATTATTATTTACATGTAGATAAATAAAAATAATCCCTCAATTATAATACCAATTAGGCACCATTCAATTCGAATAGATGCAACTTACATGAAACCGGTTTAGCTCCGAATTTGATCCAGCGCTCGCTCGAAGCTAAATGGAAATTCACTTACTAAGTTCCTAATAATGTAAGTTAGAGAATTATGAACTTGTTGCGATGTGAAGTGGCTTTTCTGAGATATTATTGATGAATAGATGTTGTAGAAAAGATTGGACCGTACGAGGTTTGACTTGGAAGGTCATGTCTCTTGTATATTATGTACTTATAGTATAGCACTCAGACATTATGTATAAATCCAAATAAATAAATAAATAAATCATTTATTTGCAAGTAAAAATAGGTGTTAAGAATAATCCAATTATGAAAGATCGGTTCAGTTGGTCCCGAAATAAGCTAACAAACAAAAAACTCTTCTTTATTAATTATTAGATATTGTATGTGTTCAGGTTGAGATTAGATTTATTTTAATGCTAAGTATATCAATTTTGTTCCTTTTAAGTGGCTTACTTTTGCGTTCCTAGTTTTCAGAAAATATTAAATGCTTTTTCTAAATTAAGATTTGTATGGTTATAACTTCATAATTGCTTATTTACACTGCATTTACTATCTAGAAATTCATATAAAAAATTCAAACTCACTAGAGTGGACGCTGTGAGTTACAAACTCAATTACTGAGATATGAGGCTTTGATCGCGTCTATATTGCATTATGATTCACGTCTAAACGTATTAGCGAGCTATCTGCGCAAGTTGTTTACTGCTTTTGTGGAAGAAACAGCTGTATTCGTAGTAAACATTATATTTTAAGGAAAGAAAGTGAGAAAAAGTAGTTATAACCAGCCCCCCTAGTCAAGTGGCTTTCTGTTAGCGTAGCGTTCAATAGAATAGACTACGAATGTATGAGATTGACGTAGGCTGTAGATAAACGTATCTACAGGTTACGTCAATCTCATACATTCGTAGTCTATTCAATTGAACGCTACGCTAACAGAAAGCCACTTGACTAGGGGGGCAGATGATTTTACAGATCATTCTCGAATGCAAAGAAACGGTTGTGTAATAGATCATGGTGTCATGGATCATGGATCACGGAAAATCAGTTGGATAATAAGATAGATAAATTTCACAAAGACTATCGTTTAAATAAATTGGAAGTTAAACGAGAGATTTAACAGTTTGACAAAGTAACCACACATAATCTGTTGATATTTTCACCATTTCAAGAACATTTAAAGCGTTTACAAACATGTGATTATTACTAAACGACACTTTGGAAAGTTCCCATCGTACGTGCGACCTAATTTCAGAACGAAGGTGGAAAATCTTTTAAATAAAGTTGTTAGTTGAGATATCTAGGTTTTAAGGTATCCTATATACGTTTTGGATTAACGAGGCTAGATTATTATGTCGATTTGATGTTTAAAAATTGTTTCAAAAACTCTTCTTTCATCTAGTGAAAGTTCTATTACAATTAGTTTATCCTTATAGATACCATACTTAAAGAATATTCTGGCGACTTCGGTCACATTAAATTAGTAGGTATATAAAAGTTATGTTGCTTTACAAACTCCTCTATCATCCAGTTAAAGTTGTATAACAATTAGTTCAGCCTTATAAAGGTTATTCTAAACAAACAAAGATATACAAAGAGATAATTCTAAAAGAGTAAAATCAAAAGATATTTGTGTTAACATCGTTTATAAAGCAGTGACATATTTTTTCGAACTACACATAAAACTTTATTCATATATTTTTTTAACGACATTTTTTTTGAAACACACACAATTTTATTCACAAAAATAAAAGTTTTCTAGAATAAAGACAACTAATTACTACACATTTGTAACATAATAAGCTATAACAAGCACTTCTTCATTGAAACGAATTATCCATACGAATAGCCATAATAAAATACGAAACATTTCAACATAAAAGGTATATTTAGGCTGGTTTTGCACATACGCTCTGAATGGGTTAGTTAGGAGGTTCGTTAGGCCCTCATTGTGCTCATGCTGCCTCTCAAGCAAGAATCGTGGAAATTTTATTTTGTAAGTTTGGAATCTTGTAAGGTTTTTTGGTTTATTAACACTTGTATGCTAGTTGTTGTAGGTGGCTTCGCTCGGTTGTTTAAAATTTGATAAATTATGTAGTAGAAACTTCGAGAGAACTATGCTGACAATATTTGAAAAGAAAATGAAAATCCTAGTTTTTATGAGTTTATTACAAACAAACAGATTATAGGATTTCGTTTTGTAATAATTTGGATGTTTTATAATGAAAATTTAACATGTATCACTACATAGTATAAAACAAAGTCGCTTTCTCTGTCCCCATGTCCCTTTGTATGCTTAAATCTTTAAAACTACCCAACGTTTTTTGATGCTGTTTTTTTAATAGATAGAGTGATTCAAGAGGAAGGTTTTAGTAGATATATAATTTATAAGGTTTAAGACAAATCTGGCGAACCCGCGGGCGGTTAGCTAGTACACAATAAAAAATTTCGTATTAATGATATTAAATGATGCCTATCCTTAATGTAAATACAGTAAATATAATACTACATAAAAAAAAATATTCATCCAAGTTAGATAAATACGAATTAAAAAGGCCAAAATTAATGAGGCGCCGCGGCCGTGAGAACAATATTAGTGGCTGAATAAATTAGCCCAGAACTAATGAAGTAAATTGAATGAAGCAAAATTAAGGCTTTTATTTTGCGAATTGAAACCGTATAAGGCAATTAGTAGTCAAGTTTAGTACGTCTTTAATTAATTTTAGTCTGATCACGTACATCTTAGTAGTTAATTATATTTCGATCTAATGATTTATCAAAATTAATTACTTGGTCAATTAATTATAGAACATGTTTTCCTTGATTTCACATACGTGTGTTTGAAATAAATGTGGGGATGGTGTAAATAAAAACGCCAAATTAGCCCAATCAGTTTATTACCCAGACACCGAACAAAAATACATTTTTAACAATCCTCCATTTCTTTTCGTACCGAGACACCAAGTCAAGTCATAGTCATAGATAAACATCAATCTACAGATAACATATCCACAGAGTAAATAATAGAAAAACACAGACTAAAAATAAAGCTTATTATGAAATACATCTTAATATTTTATCCTATTCCCACACGGTCATCCTGCAGAATCATCTGTCCCAGATGAGTCAACAGTCGCTACCCATGGCTTCATCATATCAGCTGAGCTTGAGCTTCTTTCTCTTTTTATAATTCTTATTATTTTCATCTTGTATATTCTGAATATTTGCTTTCGCCATCCTTCTTAGTTCTTCACGGTCGTTGTAATTTCTATTTATTAATTCCTCAGTCTTAACACAACCAAAATGTCCGTTTTCATGATGTTTTCTTATAATTTCATTTTTTAAATCAAGCGAGGTAAACATTTCAGCATAAGTTAATCCGTCTAATTGATCTTCAATGAGTGGTAGTGGATATCTTTCTTTAATAATTTTCTTATTCAATTTCCTGTAATCAACGCACAATCTATAGTTTCCATTCTTCTTTTTTGCAAGCACAATTGGACTAGCATAATCAGACTTACTTGTTTTTATTATTCCTTCATCAAGCCATTCTTTAATCTGTTTGTCAACAATGTTAAGCTCCAAAGGTGACAATCGTCGTGGATTCTGATAAACTGGTACATCATCGGTTAATAATATTTTAAGTTTTACATTTGATTCTTTAGTACATCTTTTGGGGTTATATTCTTTTATAATATTCTGTATTTTATTCTTATATTCTTTGTTTTCAATATTTGTGATATCTTCATTTTCATTCTCTAGCATTGTAAGGTGTAATATTCTTGTTGCAGTGATAGTTCCAGCCTTGAAATTGATTTCTACTTCTTTCAGTACAGGATTTCCTAATATAATGTTGACAGGGATAGCGCCATCATCAACAACATAAAATAAAGTTTCAAAATAACAATCATCAATTTCAATTTTTGCTGTGAAAGATCCTTTTGTATAAATTTCCTTTTCAGCTATTCCAGTTAAAGTCTCTGTGGTTCCTGAACTATAAGATAACAATTTTTCACCTTGAATCTTCCTAAAATAAGACATAATTATTAAATTAGCATCGCTTCCGGTATCAATCAGGGCTTCTACATCAATATTGTTTATTTTCAGCTTCTTAAAAGGTCTCACATCAATATTATTCTTAGTTGACATAATTTCCAAACTCTTCTTTATACTTTTAGAACATTCAGTTGATTTATGGCCAAACAAGTTGCATTTAAAACATTTAATGCCTTTAGTACAATTAGGCGACTCATGATCTAAATCTCCACACTTGAAACATCTCTTTACTCTTAATGTTTTTTGAATTTTCATGCCAATGGACTTTGATACTGAATTACTTTGAATCTTATTAGGTGAATAATATGATTTTTTCTTAATTTCTGAATAAATGTCTAACTTCTTTCTGAATTCTTTAATGTTACAAGCGCCATATAAAATATTTTTGTTGGACTCACTGTCTTTAATACCGTCGATGACATATTCCATCAGGGCTTCATCTTCAACATTCCCAAGTACTGCAAGTTCCTTCATATGTAAAAAATATTGCTGATGAGTCTCATTCATCTTCATCCGGCGTGTTGAAAGTCTCTTGTGAACAGTTGCACTGTTCAACTTCTTACCAAATTCCTCGCGGAGCTCAGACTTAAGTGTATCCCACGTGGTGGTCCCACTTAGTGAACGTGAAAATAGCTTGGCGGTCCCCGTGAGGAGCCGCTTCGAAAATATGAGTTTTTCTAATTCGCCCCATTGCATTAGAGAGGAAACGTCTTCAAATTCTCTTATGAAAGTTTCGACGCCATAAGCATCATCACCCGAAAATGGCGTCATTGATTTTTCTAAATCAGTAAAGGAAATACGCGGCGATGGTTCACCATAATCATCATCATCCTTTAATAATCGTTTCGGCGGCATGTTGAATAATGTAAATAATAAGTTTTATATAGTCTTCAAGTCGTAATCGTACAATCATAAGCTTCTTTAAATCTTAGTCTTCTTAGTTCATAATTCGTAAAGTCTTAATCTGGTTTAATCACCGCAATCATAATCTTCCATTTATTTTCTTTATTCCACCATCCCGGACGAGCCCCCAAATTATGTGGGGATGGTGTAAATAAAAACGCCAAATTAGCCCAATCAGTTTATTACCCAGACACCGAACAAAAATACATTTTTAACAATCCTCCATTTCTTTTCGTACCGAGACACCAAGTCAAGTCATAGTCATAGATAAACATCAATCTACAGATAACATATCCACAGAGTAAATAATAGAAAAAACACAGACTAAAAATAAAGCTTATTATGAAATACATCTTAATATTTTATCCTATTCCCACATAAATAATAATTTATCTTCGCGATTATTGGTTAGGAATTTAAAATATTTTCATCGGCTGAAAGATATTGGTGAGTATAAATTATAGACCATATTTTTATATCTCTCTAAATGTAAGTTAGTATGTATTTCTTAAAATTAAACCAAATCAAGGAAACTACATATTTATAATAATTAAATCAAACTTTCAACGTCCCATTAAAATCAGTTTATCCGGAATTTATGGGAGAAACTAAATAACTTCGAATCGGTATTAAGACCATTAATATGTATCGTGAATAACTATAGTGAAACTAGTTGTGCCTCGCGGTTTCACCAGTGAATACATCAAAATATATAACCTATTCTAATACGATGAAGCAAATTGATTACTATGAACCATTTACTTTTTATAGGGATTAATACCACTTAATAATTAATGACTATTGAATAAAATCAAGTTTGACTCTCGATCTTTAACTATTAAGCTATTGCATAGCTTCTATCGCGGGCCTTGAGCGCGGGGAACGAATCCAGAAATTCCGTAACGAAAAAACCTCACGCTCCCCACTCCGACGGGCTCGGAGGTGTGGCTTGAAGGCATAGCATGCAATAGCTTTACCGCGGCAGTCCCCGAGTGCCACACGTCTTTTTTTCTATTTAAATTTTCATTTGAAATCGAGGTAGTTCAAACAATACCTACTACAAAAGCGTAACGTAGAAATATATATAGAAATTTACATTTATAACATTAGCATGGATTATCATCCATAGTCAAAAGCAAAATACAAAAACAGCAATTTCGCACACAAAGGTAAAAACGAAAAACCAATACATTTATTCCATACAAAAAACAGGAACATCGTAGAAACCCGGCATGTCGTCAATTATTTTCAAGTTATTTAAGATGCTGATAAGACACGTAGAGTGCAAGTGAACATGCATAATGAGGGTTTGCTCTAGAGTTTTACGTTTCAATATTTGAGGGTACTTTGAACCCCTATGTATTGTTTAAGGAACTTTTAGTATAACAGGTTTTAACGTATCTCTAAAATTTTCTATACCGTTTTTTTTCCAACTCTTTAAAAATAGCGTGATTCGAGTTATGGATTTATTCTCTACAAAAAAAAATATATCTTTATGATAATAATATGTTTATTCTAAAACATGTGAAAATCAGCCATGAGAAAATATAAATAAATGTCAAGACAATTTTCACACACGATCTGATCCCATACTAAGCTTTCACTTGTGTTATACCAGATGGCTGATAAACATACATACATATATATATATATATATATATATATATATATACTAGCGGTCCGCCCCGGCTTCGCCCGTGGTACATATGATAAATAGATGTAGGCCGATTCTCAGACTTACCCGATATGTACAGAAAATTTCATGAGAATCGGTCCACCCGTTTCGGATTAGTATGCAGACTAACATTGTGACACGAGAATTTTATATATAAGATTTTAAATAAATACTTATATAGATAATCAACACCCAGACACAGAGCAAATATCTATGTTCATCAGACAAATATTAATATGTGAAGTAGGTACTGTTTTTAGGAATTTTGATCACCTGATATCTGGAAATTGGCGCATTGACCAAGCTAGCGGGTAGGCGTACGATGGTAGGACATACTAACACTACCCAATCGTCCACATTTTATCCGTCAGAAAATAGGTGATGTCTGGCGGCCCTGGGATCTTATTTATTTATTTATTTATATGATTTTCCAACAAAGGATACAGTCTATACTATTTAACATAGATTACAATTAAATACAATATGGTCTACTGCACCTTCAATAACAGGAAAATACAACATTACATTAAATTAAATTCAATATGTCAATTTACTGAAAATAAAATATAATTTTAAACTAATTTTTTTATATAATAATAATTTTAAATTTTATTATAATATTATTTTGATAGTCAAGTGCTTAAATATTTTATTCTAATTAAATTAATTATAATTCATTCAAACTTTATACATAAAATACATTTTAATAAGAAGATAATAGAAAATATTTTTATCGCTCATTAGGAACTCTTATTAGAGGAGAATGTAGACTTATTATTTGAAACATAAGCTGATATTATAAGATCTGAAGCAATTCAATTTAATATTACGCCCAGATACTATAATTACTTTTTTTGGGATCGAATTTTTCATTACATTTATTGGCTTTATTCTTTATAAATGAAGAAAAATATGTGTTCAGTAATATTAAAACAGTATTAATGACGTATATTAGGTGTTAAAATAATCGATTTTTTTTCGTTATGAATGTCTGTTACATGAAATGTCTATGACATGTGATATCCAGTAATCCACATCAATTCTTTCTTTTTCTCAGGTATAAACCAATTGCAAATCGCGAAATTTCTCCTCTGAATTCTATATTATTTTTCAATAAACTTTCGTGAGGTGTCGATCAAAAAATATCGTAATACTTGTTTATTGTTATTTATGAGATCATGAACAATTTCAATAGGCTACATTTCTTCATTTTAACTTCTTAAAAGCAGTTTTGTGTTATTTTTTGTTTGTTTTATTTATAGCAGAAATTAGTAAATCAGGTTGTAGGTACAAGTATTCCAAGACGTTTACCGTAAACAATAAACAGTTTTATATGTATGAATTACTAGATTTCCGCCCGCGGCTTCGCCCGCATTTTCAAAGGAAAACCCGCATAGTTCCCGTTCCCGTGGGATTTCCGGGATAAAACCTATCCTATGTGTTAATCCAAGTTACCCTCTATATGTGTGCTAAATTTCATTGTAATCGGTTCAGTAGTTTTTACGTGAAAGAGTAACAAACATCCATACATCCATACATCCATACATCCATACAAACTTTCGCCTTTATAATAGTATTAAGATTAAGATTAAGATGTATCTTTGTTTATAACATTGCAAAATATCTTATTGTAGTACACGTAAGTTTTTATACAAACAAAAGGACATTCCCAATTATATAAATAGTAATGCAGATCGAATTATAAATTACTCTATAGTAATTATAATAATAGGCTAATATAATAATAAGCTACTATTAGCCTATTTACTTCACAAAATAAAATCTATCTCCGCACCATATTTAATACAGAATGATATGATCAGTTGTTTTTGAGTAAAATAATAACGAATTTGCATCCATTCATTCTCACCATAGAATTATTAATAACAAGATGATTCCCACGTACGTACTATATAACATAAGCAGTTTATATTATATAGAAGACTAGCTTTCCGCCCGCGGCTTCGCCCGCGTTTTCAAAGAAAAACCCGTTCCCGTAGGATTTCCGGGATAAAACCTATCCTATGTCCTTTCTCGGGTATCAAAATATCTCTATACCAAATTTCATGCAAATTGGGTCAGTAGTTAAGGCGTGATTGAGTAACAGACAGACAGACAGAGTTACTTTCGCATTTATAATATTAGTATGGATGTATCTTTGTTTATAACAATTAACATTGCAAAATGTGTTATTGTAGTACGTAAGTTTTGATACAAACAAAAGGACATTCCCAATTATATAAATAGGAATGCAGATCGAATTATAAATTACTCTATAGTAATTATAATAATAGGCTAATATAATAATAGGCTACTATTAGCCTATTCACTTCACAAAATAAAATCTATCTCCGCACCATATTTCATACAGAATGATACGATCAGAATTTGCATCCATTCATTCTCACCATAGAATTCTTAATAACAAGATGATTCTCACGTACGTACTATATAACATAAGCAGTTTATATTTTATAGAAGACTAGATTTCCGCCCGCGGCTTCGCCCGCGTTTGCAAAGGAAAACCCGCATAGTTCCCGTTCCCGTGGGATTTCCGGGATAAAAACTATCCTATAATGTGTTAATCCAAGTTACCCTCTATATGTGTGCTAAATTTCATTGTAATCGGTTCAGTAGTTTTTACATGAAAGAGTAACAAACATCCATACATCCATACATCCTTACAAACTTTCGCCTTTATAATAATATAATATATTAGATGCTAAGATACTTAATTACAACCAATTTAAGACGTATTTAGTGCTGAGGGAACACTTAATTCTTCAACAATTTATTCTAAAAGCTAGCAATTTTCTTACGAATTAAATACAATTACCAAGTATAAGGTTAACTGTATTTAAGAATCTATTAACATTTATAAGAAACCAACGCCTATACATAAATGAAATGGTGTAATTTTAGTTGAAATTGTTGAGTATTAAGATTGGGAAACTGGTTGAATATTTTACGCAAATTTAGAGACAGAAATAACACTAGACGAATTAGGAATGTATTTATTTCTGAAAAAATGTGAATTTATGTATCTGTAATCTGACACATAATTTTAATCAATAACTTCTTCTAAGCATCAATTACTTAGAAGTAACTAACTGTTAATATATATTGGATTTTTTTTTTTGTTTTATCCACCTCTGAATTATAGTCCAGAGACATTTTTTGCTTTTTATTTATTTTTTTTTGTATGGATAATATTAAAATACAATAAGAAAAAATACAATATAACATACTACTTTAAAACAAGATAAAAAAAATACTGGATTAAATTACAAATAAAATGACTAAAATATTATACAATAATTGCTAAAAATGCTGTAAAATTAAAATTTTTATAAAAATTCGGTAAAAACACGGCACAAAAACACTCAACTTAATCCTATATCACAGTAAAGAGCTAACTAATATCACACACTATTCCTTTGAATATATATTGGATTCGGGAAAATGTCCTATGTCCTCTTGTCGGCCAAGAGGACATGGAAAATTTCACAAAGATATTTCTAAGTAATATATTCATATTATTGTTTATAAATAACCACCTTCTTGATCGACCGCCTTGCAGACGAAAATGAAAAATGTCTCGGTCTGACAGGACACAGAAGGCTGCAGATCACCTACTTTCCCCTAAAAAAATCGATCAGTGAAACAGATGTATGCATAATTCATCTAACCCATAACACATTAGGGGACACGGGACTTCATTTTATTCTTTATAAATAGCCCAACGAGCTAGACCGAAGCATTTTTATTCAAAAACCCTCCATTTAAACGGTTTAAGCGTCTAAATTTTAAACGGAACGATGGAAAAGTAATTGCGTTATTCAACTTGCAGTAGCGGTATGGAATATTCAATCAATCCAGTGATTTCTCAAGTTATCCAGTCTATTGTTTCATAATTGAATACGAGGAACAATTTGTGGATAACCTTTCTTCGTAGTTTCATTGTACTGTTGTTTATTGTTATGATTTATGAGATCATGAACAATTTCAAAATACCTAAATTGTAGGGATTCTGAAAATGTCCTTTGTAATTATTATGTAATAATTAACAATGGAATTTTGGTATTTTTGTTAGACCGTGCTTACTCGGAAAATTAATGTATTTGTTTCGTCTTGATTTTTTTTTAATAAATTAAGACACCTACTGACTTTAGAACTATGTTCGATATACAACAATATTGTCACTTTCACGAAAGTAAATGTGTCTGGTTGTTTTTCACGTATATGGTACTGTAGGTACGTACTTACAGATAAACTTATAAACTAAGCTATTATTTTGATACGTATGAATGTAAATATAAAGTTTTATATTATAACGTGAATAACACAGGTATCAATATAATATAAAAATTACCTGAAAACTCCCGTATATCCTCGATTTACAGCGTCTAAAAGTGCAAAAAATTGTTTTTTAAAACATGCAAATAGCACCACGTTTACAAGACACTACGCAGCTGATAAATATGTATGAGGATCCTGGAGCAAGTATGCACTAATGACCGGAATACTGAATACGTATAACTTTAACGTTTTTAGTTTAACCACGTCTTGTAGTTGTTGTTAGTAAATGTGCAAGATTTGGAGAGATACACAAGCTTTCTACTTGTAAAAGTGTTATCAAAATAGGAATGGTCATTTTTTATCTTGTATATCCGCAGACTGTTTAAAACAAACAAACAATCGCTTATATTTATAACCTTATATTTATATAATAAATGTGAAGGTTCAGATGAATGTAACGTGTACGTGTTTTAACAAGTTTTAGTATAATGGCGCATCGTGAACAATACTTCATTCAATCTATTCATCCATACAACAAGAATCGATAGTTATAAACAAGCGTTACATAATAATTAAACCAAACTGACCCCAATAACTCAGCTATATTGGTATAGTCAAATTACTGTGTCCAGCTTATCTTGTTTAATCAATGCATGGCTGCCGGCCAAATTATTGGCTAAGCTGTTATGCATATCTAATTAGAAATTAACATATTATTTAAACAATATCATTTGTTTTGTGCGAGTAATTAATGATCCATGGGGATGTTTGCTGAATTCAACAAAGCCTCTGCAATTAACGTTAAAATTAGGTAGGTATATCTATATCATCAACTAGCGGTCCTTCCCGGCTTCTGGTATATGTTTATGTATTCTTTCCATACGAACCATCCTCGTGCTTCAAAGAATAATATAAAAAAGAATTAAAGAATTTAGCGATTCATTTTTATTATCTTATATATAAAATTCTCGTGTCACAATGTTAGTCTGCATACTCCTCCGAAACGGGTGGACCGATTCTCATGAAATTTTCTGTGCATATCGGGTAAGTCTGAGAATCGGCCAACATCTATTTTTCATATGTACCACGGGCGAAGCCGGGGCGGGCCGCTAGTAAAGATATATTTTGATAATTGTTGCCTAAAGGTATTTTGCTCTAAAACATTTCAGACGATTAATAGAAGGTTACGTTAAATTTTGCTCAGCTGTTCCATATATACGCCACAGAAACAGAAAGATATACCTACAGACGGAAATTAAAATAAAGTGAAATTTATAGTGTGAATTTTAATATTGTCTAACAGGAAGCATTGGACACTTTAATTTTATTTATAGCTATAGTTATCTAGATATCAAATCTTAATTAATTTCCAAGATATATAGCTTCACAGTATCACCACAAATATATGTTACTTCGAAATAAATAATTGTGATACTCTAAAAGCGATATAAACTAGCAGAAACGTGCTCAGAATACGGGAATTCCTTGACAACTTTTCACAAACTTCCAGCCGTATTTTATAAAAGACAAAAGTGATTTCGTCTTACGTAGAATTCAAGAATTGTGACTTGCATTTTCACAATTATTTACTGTTTGAATATTATTGGTTTTATTTGACTGTTTTTAGTTTATGTAAAGCTTGTTGGGTAATTGGTATAAAATATAATTGCTTAAGGGCCGATTTTTCAATCCTTGGTTAAAACTTATCCGTCCAATAAAGTATTACACGGTAATATTAAAATGTCACCTGTAAACTGTCAATTGCGAGCAATAAGAATACATTTTGAAATGGTAATAATGGTTTCTTTAGTATTCAATTTATCTACCTTACCTACCTATTTTATCTATACTTACTGTTTGTTTGTTTGAACGCGCTAATCTCAGAAACTACGGGTCCGATTTGAAAAATTCTATAGGCTATATTATATCATCACGCTAAGACCAACAGGAGCGGAGCACTGCGGGTAAAACCGCGGGGCGCAGCTGGTTAAAAATACACCTCGTGTTATTATAATGCTTAAATCATTTCTTTTGTGTTTAAAACTTGTTTTCATGTTATATTCTTACTGTCGTACAATATAAAAACTGTAAAATAAAAATAAGTACACAACTGACATACAAAAAGAAAAGTCATGCAAATACAGGGAAATATATTTCAAAACTACATCTTAAAGAGAAATGTGCAAAATATTTGTTTCGAGAACACTTAGTAACTTGCATATTTTATTGCCGTCTTGAGTAAAATCTTGTAGTTTCGTATGAAAACTGTTGCTAACCTTTTAGCTTTAAGTAATTACTTCATAGAGATAGAGCTTTAGCGGTTTGCATAATAAAAATTTAAAATAGCGGCTTTAGTTTTGATACATTAATATGATCAAGTAAGAAAGAAAGAAAGAAAGAATAATTTATTTTGCCAAAAGCCAACAACAGATATAATAAAAAGAATAAGAAATACAAAACAGAGAAAAAGACAAAAGTGTGGCAGACCTTTAGCAAAAAGGGGACCAACTCAGTATTAAGCTGTGCCTGCAACAGCACAGCACTGATTTTCAGTGGCCCCCATTGTTTGAAGTACAGCTACAGACCGAAGTATACAGGGATTATATTAAGTAGATTATTTTGATTTAATATTATGACAATATGTAGTAACCCTACCACTAAATGATCATAGTATAGCCAAGATCTCTGTACAATGATTTTTACTTAATTTATTGCTGACTTCCAAGGAAGAGGAGGTTCTCAATATGATTGTTTTTTTTTTTGCTGCGAAACTGCTTAAGCGATTTTTACGTATATAGTATTTTTATATACATTCTGTAGGTTGGACCTGGTGGTTGGTTCTGGTGGTTGGTTCTGG
The DNA here is from genome assembly GCF_061535395.1 of Colias eurytheme. Classification (NCBI taxonomy): domain Eukaryota; kingdom Metazoa; phylum Arthropoda; class Insecta; order Lepidoptera; family Pieridae; genus Colias; species Colias eurytheme. Next base: position 6,293,874 of record NC_143001.1, read on the forward strand.
TGGTTTAGGTGGATTAGGTCATAATGAAAATTCGATTTTACGTGAAAGAGCATTCATACATCAGTACATACCAAACTTTCTCACTTACCTATGATACTAATGCCTTGATAATTATAATATTTATTTTTCATTCCAATTTCACGCAATACTAATCTATAATCACACAGCAATAGAAACTAAATTCGCATACTAATATCAAAAGCGAAATTTAAACATTATATAACATTCGTAATTTCACGAGAAACGCCGCTGATAAAGGGTGACTGTCATCCAATGAGGGTTGGTGTATGTCCAACATTTGTGGGAATTTTAGGATTTAATATTGTATGGAAATAATGTAATGTGGACCTTATGTTGTGAGTCATAGAGACTATTACATTGTGCTTAGTTTTAATGTTTAGCAGTGAATATTATTTGTTTATTATTGTTTGATTAAAATAAATCTAGTGATAAAATAAACAAACATTAAATATATGTATAATGTAAAGATAATATAAGATGTGAATAGAACACAAAAGCGGTCATTAATAAAAATACATATTGTTTTTTGAAATTTGAAAGATTTTAATTTAATAGAGTAAATAGTATTTTGTATTGAATATATAACTTGATTTAGAAGTTGAACTAAAGTCTCTGTTTGATTGTCCACATACTTTACATCCAGTTTAGTTACAATTCACATTGTAACTAATCTGCAGCTTTATATAAGTTTTTTAGAACACACATTATATTAAACAGTCCCTAATTCACCAAACGCATACTCACCCTACCATTTACAAAATGAACTCAGTACTATCGGGGTAATGGGGCAAATAGCTAGCGGCGGAATCCTTTGTCGACGGTAATTCGTGGCCACCCTGTCTATCGCTCCCGCGTTTTTGTTTCAATGCTTTTTCATTCGGCTATTAATATCTCAATGACTGTGTTTTGTGTGCGTGAGTGTGTGCACAAAATAGGGTTGTTTGTGTGTGTAAGATAATGTACAATGAGACATTGGTTTTAAATGTTTGTGTGTGTGTAAGAATGTGCATGGGTTAGAATAGTTTGTATATATGTGTGTGTGTGTAAAAGTTAAAAGGGTTATGTATGTGTGTGTTGTAGTTGATTGGTAAGTGCTTAATGGCTTTGACGATTGTGATTAGAATCTGTTTGAAAATAAAAGGAATAGTTGTAAAGTGTGCGAGTAAATTTCGAAAAGCGCTTTCGAACGCGCCAAATTGAATAATTCTTTATTCTATGATTGTATTAAAGAAGAATGGGCGCACGACTAATTACTTAGTGAAGCCAAATCTACAGTATTCATAAGGATAAAATTTGACACATTGGAACCTTATAAAGCGTATAATATATTCTTAAGTATTCTTTAATTTACTTTCCATTTTCTATAAGCTTTTTAAAGCGGCTGAGTTTCTCGAAACTCAGCCGCTTTAAAAAGTAAGCCTTTGTCCAGGATAATTTCTTTAGAAATTTGCCATTATCCAAAGTTAATTAAAAATTCAAACTCTGTCAAATCAATTAGCGAACCTGCTTCATTAATATTTCATCCCAACGCCTTTGTCTTGTAAAGTTACTAATGAACTTCAAAATTGAATAAACTCTATTTTCAAAGATACATTTTTAATATAAAATACTTACTATATTTTTAACTGGGAGGCCTCCTTGATAGAGTTCATTTATAGTCTCATATTATTTTATATCTTTTTTCAAATAGGTATACATTCAAATCAAATAATATGTATTGATTATCATAGCAGTTTATAATACGACAATTTTCGAAACAAGTGCCAAGGTTGAAAAAAAAAAAGCTACAAAAGCACATAAAGGTTTTCTTTATACTTAAAAACGATCACTAAATGATGAAGATATATCGTACACTAGCTTCCGCCCACGACTTTGTACATGCATCCCCGTTTTTTCCCGTTCCCGCAAGAATTTCGGGAAAACCTAACATCTACCTGCATGCCAAATTTCAGCCCGATACGTCCAGTGGTTTGGGCTGTGCGTTGATAGATCACTATATCAGTCACCTTTGAGTTTTATATATATGTTATAGGCAAACTCCGAAGCTCCGGCGCTCCTAGGTTGGACTGGTCAATCCTCAGGTCAGACTGAATGACTTAGTCAAAGCCCAAACAAATGTAAATTTTCGGCCTTTGACTAAACAATTTTCGTCAAACCTGGGAGAGACTAATTTGGTCAGGCAAACGTCAAAACACAATTTTATTAAATCGGGGTTTGACGAGTCAAACTCCGATATAGGTATGAAGTGTCTTATCTTCGTATATTTGGAAGCATTTTATCATTTAAGCAGCTTTCAAGTCTTAAGAACCGCTTAACTCTGCCAGTTCTGACACCTGATTGGTCAGCTTACATGATTTTCACTTTTATATTTGAGATGCTTTGAGAGAATGCCGTGTGGCATTAGGCCCGCCTTTTGTACGATGTGCAATAAAGTATAAAATAAATAAATAAATGCTTTGGAATATACGGAGGTTAGTTTGTATAAGATTAAGTATAAAAAAAATAACATTTTTAAAATTTTGATGTTTATTGTTTTAATAATTTCTTAAGTAATTAAAATGAAAAATTAATCATTTTTCTGACATGGTGAGGCATTAACTTTAATGTAAATTGTTTTAATAATTTCTTAGGTAATTAAAGTGACAAATTAATCATTTTTCTGACATGGTGAGGCATTAATGTTAATTGTTTTAATAATTTCTTAGTTCAGATCAACGTTTGACCGAGAATTGCAGTCGCTTCTAGGATTGACTAGGCCAAAACCGAAACAGAATAATTTACTTTCGACGTTTGACTGAAAAGTTAGGAGCTCCTGGGTTTGACTAAAAATACTTCAGGCAAAGGGCGAAATTGAAATGTATTTCGGGGATTGCCTGATGGCTTTGGCCAAACCTAGGATAAACCAGTCCTTCCGCGAAGAGACTGTGTATCGGACTTTGACTATAACATATATAATAGATTATTACATCATCATCTCTATACCCCACAAGGGGACATGAGACTTCACTTAAAAACTTATTTCATTACACCGGTTATACTAAAAATAAAACAAAAAAACTCCCTAACTTTGCATTAGAAGAATTTCAAAAAGCAAGCATTAGTTCTACGAAACTCTGTTAATTAAAAAGTAACTTAGTTTCAGAAAGTTAAGTCTTTAAATCTTCGATCGTAAAAGTTCGAGATATTAAGGTGTAGTAGCGCATTTGAATTTACTTTTACATTGACAATTTATAAAAATACATTTTAGCGTTTTTGCGAAGAAAAAATGTTTTATTCTGATAAAATAATGTAATGTATATAAGTAGGGGAATTTTTCAAGTCAAATACCTAATATCTTCAAACATTTATTACGTAAATATCGACAAAGAAAATTTTTTTTTTATTCCTAACTAGCTATTAAAAGCATCTTTTATTTTTACCCAAAAAATAGCATTTCATGTACCTAAATCTGTCAACATAACTCTTCACTCTAATACCACAAAAAATTTCAAATGATTTCGTTGCCGGCTGTACCATATCTACTTACTCGTTGAGGTTTTTAGTTTCGAGTCACCGGCTCCTATATAGTACGTCGATATTCACGCATCGTCTACTTGATCGTATTGGGAAAACCCGCTCACGTAGCACGCTTCTACGGCGTAGAATGCTTCTACGACGTAGAACGCTTCTACGACGTAGCACTTACGTAGCTAGTAACAATGCGACGGTGGGTTTCATTCGATCGCGTATTTCAAATTACTATCTTTATTACCCTATTGGTTACAATACTCTTGCCCGTTTTTTTTATCGAGTTATACTAGTACAAATGAAATTATTCATCCACATTAAATATATTATATTTATTAATAGGTTTACTGCTTGAATATACTATGTGCTGTATAGTAATTGATTAATTACAAACTATTTGTGTTGTGTACAAATTTTGATCAAAAACGGTATAACTGTTTTTATGTAAATAGCAACAGACATTTCATTCTGCACCATTTAAGATTTCAATTCAATTTAATGAAATCGATTGTTATTTTTACGAGATCGATTTACTAGCTTTGCATATAAATTGAAGTTTTAAGACCACAGAAGTAAGGAAGAGAGAAGTAATTAACATTTTGGTATATTTTATGGTTCGATGAACATAATGACGTCTATATCGTTTCTGTGTTGCGTGGAAGAAATCGCAAATAAGCGATAAGGCTGCCAAATGCAAAAAATACTATTATGTTACGTTCTTTATATTTTTATGTTAACAAGAATTCTTTTATTTGCTTAAACGTGATAGAACGTTGTTATATTCGTTGTGCAAAGATGTAATTTTGGAATATAACAACGTTGTATCACGTTTAAAATCAAATAATAAACATCTAATATCTAATATATATTATAAAGGCGAAAGTTTGTAAGGATGTATGGATGTATGGATGTTTGTTACTCTTTCACGTAAAAACTACTGAACCGATTACAATGAAATTTAGCACACATATAGAGGGTAACTTTGATTAACACATAGGATAGTTTTTATCCCGGAAATCCCACGGGAACGGGAACTATGCAGGTTTTCCTTTGCAAACGCGGGCGAAGCCGCGGGCGGAAATCTAGTATTCTTATAATTCTCATGTTATACATGAAATAAAAGTATAATTTAAAAGTATTCAAAATAATTCCTCATCTAAATAACACTTAACAAGTACTAACTTACAAAAGTCCCAAACTATCGGTAAAGATGCTTCAATATTCTCGTATGTATTCAAGTGAACGCAAAGCAAAGTAAGCGCTTTGATAAATTCGGCCGTGCACGTCTAGCCAAAACTACTGAAATATGCAGCGGCTGTAAGCGCATGCGAAACTTTGAGTTTTAGCTGTTTGATGGATGGGTTAATTGAGATGATTTCAAAATGTTTCGGAGTGAACAGATCTATACTTATAAAGTTGAAAGATTTTGCTTCTTTGTTTTTGAAGTAAAACTTCTTTAGGCGCGACTAGGGAGTAACTCAGATTTTTTTTCTGACGGAAGTAACGCTGTGTAGTTTCCGCCATTTAAAAATAATAATTCTGATTGGTTGTAAGTATATGTCATATACTACACGCTTCTTGACTTATACGCCAGCTAGTGGCAAATATCATAATCAATTAGGATTATTTATTTTCAAATTTTCAAACGGATCAATTGTGAATAGCAAAGTGAATGAAAAATTCAACAGTTTTAAAAACATTAAGTATTTTAAATTGCAAAATTTTTTGAAAATCTCTATTGCGACATTTTATCACTACATAGTATAAAACAAAGTCGCTTTCCCTGTCCCTATGTCCCTATGTCCCTTTGTACGCTTAAATCTTTGAAACTACGCAACGGATTTTGATGCGGTTTTTTTTAATAGATAGAGTGATTCAAGAGGAAGGTTTATATGTATAATAACATCCATTAAATAGTGGAGAAATACTGTTATTTTTGAGGTTTCTAATGTGATGTCGTAAAAAATTAAATTTTTTCCGCTTAAATTGCAAACGCAGGCTGAACCCTACGAGTTTTATCAAAATAATGTACTAAGTATTATACACATTGAAAAGGTCTACAGAAAAGTCCGCGATGGTATATGTCTATCTCTTATGGATAACCCACAATAACTTTTTTTTGTCATTTACTTTTTACGACAAATAATGGCTAATTTTCGATGCAATTTTAACCAATACAGCATTAATCCTTAACCAATTAAATACCTTGAATACATTGTTCATTTAATATAGATCTATATGGCCCTTTACACCGTATGATTTAAGTGAATATTTTCGAAGATATTACAGATTTAAAAATTGCGGGACGTAGCGTTTGCAGCGCTACAGGCCGGCCGCCCGGCTATCTATTTTATACCCGTGCGAAGCCAGAGCGGGTGACGCTATGTTTTTATATACAACGTTCACAGTTTTTCTGTAGTGTATTTAGTATCAGCATTGCACCCGTGCGAAGCCGGGGCGGGTCGCTAGTAATCTTATATATAAAAATGAATCGCAAAATGTGTTGGTAAGCGCATAACTCGAGAACGGCTGAACCGATTTCGATAATTCTTTTTTTATTATATTCCTTGAAGTACGAGGATGGTTCTTATGTAGAAAAAAACGTAAATATTATGTACCACGGGCGAAGCCGGGGCGGACCGCTAGTATTCAATAACAAGGTTATATTGACATGTGCGTTTTACTTCAATCGCGCGTAAAGGTTACACGCACACACTTTTTTTGCTAATCTCAGGACCTATTGGATAGAATTCAAAAATTTCATTGTTGAATTTTTACAATGTCCCTGAGTGAAGAAAATAAATTTATATCCCGTGCCTCCTTTAATCAATATATAATGTACAATCTTTATTCTTATTAGATTCGTTTTAGTTGTATAGTTACGTAGTATATTATTATTAGTATGTGGTTTTAGTTATCACCACGAGTTAAATTCTTCACGACTTACATTATTTCAGAAATAATTTAGAAAGCAGAACAGCATGTTATAATATTATCTCTCCTCTATTTTCGTATAGAACACACTATCTGTGCCGCACGGTTTTACCCGCGTGGCTCCGCTCCTGTTGGTCTTTCGCGTGATGATATATTCCTCGATAAATGGGCTATCTAACACCAAAATAATTTTTCAAATCGGACCAGAAGTTCCTGAGATTAGCACGTTCAAACAAACAAACAAACTTTTCAGTTGTATAATATAAGTATAGATAACCAAACTCAACCAAAACACCTCTTTACAATCGATTACAACAAAACTTACATTTCCAAAGGAATGACATACGCACAATATGTTAAACAATTTGAAATTCAGTGCATTGTATGCGAGGGCACGTCAGATGTGTTTGTGACGGGCAATTTGACGTCACGTCAGAGCGGCATGTCCGGGCCATGAATGTGACGTAGTCAGAGAGACGGCTGGTGAAATTGTGAAAAAATTGTAATTTCAAACTCAGTTCTCATAACTATGTGAGATAAAAAATTGGTAAAATGAAACAGTCAATTTATACATTTTACTAACTTTACACAAGTTTGTTAAGTTAGCGCTTGTAGATTTAGAGACTTCACTCTACATTATATCAGTTATCTTTTATCAGAGTACTACAACTACAGTCGCGATTTGACATAATTATATAAGAATATGTATTATAAAAATAAAAATAAATAAAAATCATTTATTGAACAAGGTTCCTTACATCATAATATAGACCCCAGACTCCCAATATAGCTTTCGCTATTGGTTGGAAATTATTTATTCAACTACTTCGAGAAGCACTTTTGAATAGTTATAGCTTAGAAAAACATTTACCATTATCAAACGGTAGGTCTAGGTCAGAAAGAAAGCAAGAAAAGTTATGTAACACAAAAACCGTTAAATTAAGACGAGATAAGTTTAAAATATATATTTATACAAACTTTCGTGTCCCATTGTGGGTATGGGACAGATGCGTATAATACTCGGTTCATTGATCAATTTTCTTGGAAGATTGCGCTCAAGTGCTTACAAAGAAATAATCCTCTGTTGAACATAATACACGTTTTCTTGAATAGTATGAAAAATAAATTGCATTATTCGCGAAAACTTTAGGATAAATAAGATATTGATTGAAATTCTTTAACTTTTAAGCTGGTGAAAGACATTTTTTTCCAGATAGAAATATTAAATACCAATTTAACTCACAATCTAAAAGCGAATTGATATTGGAACAATAAAATATTGTTTTCAATGACTGAGACCACTTATAAGGATATATTTTGGGAACTCTAGCATTTCTATATCTTTGAAATTTAGTACAGTTGTAAGGCTTACTCCAGATTGAGTAATATCGATTATTGAAATGGATACGGAAAGTTCTAGACTGGCTCATATTTAACTAGCGAATAACATTTTCAAATACTTTCATTTTAATATAAGGTATATTCTCTTCTTCTACACTCATAAGAATCTGTGCATTTATTACGTTTTCTGATTCAACAGCTTGTTTGATTCAAACATTATTTCTTGTTATGAAGAAACATTTATTTTTAATAAATTTCCATTTATAGACGATAAAATTCTTAATGCATCTTTTTCATAATTATTCCTCGAAACTTTTCTATGACCGATTGCTGTACCTAGTGGTAAATAAAAAACATATACAAATCTATTTCATTCTTGCAAGCCCCTTTATTCTCGAACCTTGATTAATACTTGAAGTCCTTATCACGGAGCTTTTACTGTATACATTATTTTCATATAGCCGTAACTAGCGTTTCACTTCTGGTTCACAGCCTATACTACCATATCCAACGGTAAAAGATTTTTGAAATCGATGAGTTTGTTTCTAACCAATAAATTTCAGCTCTTATTCATATCAAGTGTTTTATATAATTTTTATCTTATTATAAGGTATCAAAATAAACACTATCCACTTTAACGTATGTTATTAATAGTAATTATCTTATTAGAATAAAAGTACGTATAACATGAACTCCCACTTTCCCCAACCGGCTCTCGGACTACATAATGCCTCTGTGACACTGTAGGGCTTAAACAATACAAGGCGTTTAACTGCGGATACAGCGTGACAGGAAATATTTCCGAATATACGTGCCTACGGTTTTTTGGTTACCATTTGTGTAATGTTCAAAGACAGGGATTTTCAATGCTTGGTTTTTATTCGTTCTATTAAACAACCGTTTTAAAAGATTGTACGACTTGCCCGAGTTGACTTGTTTTACGTACCTATAACTAGCTCCACCTGTTGGTCTTAGCGTGATGATATACATATAGCCTATAACCTTCCTCGATAAATAGGCTATCTAGCAATGAAATAATTTTTCAAATCGGACCAGTAATTCCTGAGATTAGCGCGTTCAAACAAACAAACTCTTCAGCTTTATAATATTAGTACCTATAGATATAAAAATGAATCGCCAATTGTTTTGATAAAGAATGATCGAAATCAGTCCAGCCGTTCACGCGTGATGACGTGACCAAGGAAAATGCGGGTTAATTTTTATATAACGAAAGAATATTAATTATTATTATTTTAGAGTTACATTATTTGTCGGATAAGTTTAAACCAAGGTTTGAAAATAGACCCTTGGCTGTAAGGGCGTGTGTTTCTATGGTAACGTAATGTTAAGGTGAAATTTTATAAAGGGAATGTTTCTAATATGAAATTTGTGATAGTCTTAACGTTAATTAAATTCTTTACAAATTTCAGAATGATGGCGATAATATGAACTTTATAGGTAGAAAATTATATTTAATTACATTTTATCGTTTTTACGAGGGTTCAATTTGATTAAATAATTAATCTTTAGATACAATAAAACGAAAAATAATAACGTATATTTCGAATATAATGTAAAATATCATCTAATACAGCTTATGAATTTTATAAACAAAGCATGTCTTATAAGAGATGATAAATGCCTACAGTATACGTAAAACAATTGACAGATTTAATATCATTATCAGCAGTCATTTACCAAACAGACACAAACTTTTTATTTCGTCATCGAATCCTTGTACTATTTTCCTTTGTTACGTTTTAATCAAGTTTAATTTAAATTAATAAGCATTCACAAGCCGAAATACGAATCCTTATCTACAATAAAAACAACTAACAATATAAGCAAATAAAAATATTATTAACAAGGAAATACGATTTTCACAATTACGCGAAGCCTGTTTAATTATTACCAAATCATCTCTAGTTAGACGCAAGTTAAAATTGAAAATGGCATTAATTTGGGAGCCGAGTCTGTGGCTACAGTTGCATAATTAATGTCCCATCTGTGAAAGTAATTAAAATTTCGGCTTCGGAAATACATTGTTCCATAGTTCTTTGTTTGATGACGTCAATTAGAATGCGTGTAATTAACAACGTTATTTGTCCGGATTGTAATTTCAATTTGGTCGGGTTATTGGGTATCATGTAGGTATGTTTAATTGCTGCGATACTATTATTAGGTTGAAACTATATATAATAAAAGACGTGTGGCACTCGGGGACTGCCACGGTAAAGCTATTGCATGCTAGATGCCTTCAAGCCACACCTCCGCGCCCGTCGGAGTGGGGAGTGTGAGGTTTTTCGTTACGGAATTTCTGGATTCGGTTTCCGCGCTCAAGGCCCGCGATAGAAGCTATGTAATAGCTTAAAAATTAATCGCTAAATGTGTTAATAAACGCAAAAATCGAGAACGGCTGTATGTTCTTCGTTAATTCTTTTTTATAATATTCCTTGAAGTCTATGGATGGTTCTTACGGAGACAAAACGTAAACATGTACCATGGGCGAAGCCGGGGTGGTCCGCTAGTTTGTAAATTAATGTCTCAACTAGATAAACTCTTCGTGTTCTTTTAATTTTTTTGCGCAAATCATAACAGTATTTTTTTTAACTTAAGTTAATATCATAATAACTCATCCGTTTCAGAAACAGCTCAAATAAACAAACATACACTATTTTTTTATTTTTTAGACTAAGTATACCTTTACGCGATTAAGAAACTTAATGATTAATCATGATTCACATTTATCGGAAGGCCTCAAATCTCAATTATAATAATTATCACGCTTACATACCTACATACCTTTATTAAATAAATGTACATAATGTATGCAGAAAATTCAAAACTAGTGCATCGTGCGGTTTGCGAAAGCTGCGCACGAAATATTATTGCAATGAACATTTTTGATTTATTACGTAAGAAGTATTTACCAGTAAACCAGTTTAAATAATTTTATAGTTTTATATTAACATGCTTGAAATAATGTGAACATTAAACTATAATATTGTACCTAATAATAGGTTTAAACGACTATTTAGGAAGCTTTAATATTTATTTTGCTCTGTGCCATTTTTATTTTTTTGAATATAACCTGAATTTTGAAGTTTAGTGAAAATATACCTATTTGTAATCTAAGATACCTATTATTAAGACTTAAACTAAATTGTTATTCTTTAAGCTTTCGTACTTCTGTCAACTTTTCTCTCAATTTTTTTTAATTTAATTTTAAATATAGTGCATATTTAATAAAGCTTAAACATTGTTTCTAAGAATTCAGTAGTACATTTTTAAACGACTTTTATACTCGTTGCTTACCTATACCATACACAAATAAAAAAAAAATATAAAAGTGTAATCATTATAACCTGGAAATTTGTACAAACCTTACACATTGCAATTTACCTACACGGTACAAGTACCAAAGTAATTTATCAAACGCGGTCACCGTTCATAAATTATTCAAACACGGTAAAATGAATCCAATCTCCACGCATTAGGGGTTAAATTTTAAACTCTCATTTTGCGGTAATTAAAACGCAATAAAGTTAAATATATTAAATTACTGTATTGTTCCTGGCCCGAGCCGCTAACCCAATTTTTAAGTGATTTGACTTGGATTTGACGAAGCGGTGACACGGTTTAGTCCATTCATTTATTAGTACGAGAACGCTATAATCATCAGAATTAATGAAGAAATTAAAAAATAGAATAAAAGTATAAATACCGTCTAAAAACGTAATCTTTATACTGTATTAGCTTTCCGCCCGCGGCTTCGCCCGCGTTTTCGAATAAAAACGCGCATAGTTTCCGTTCCCGTGGGATTTCCAGGATAAAATCTATCCTATGTGTTAATCCAAGCTACCTCCTATATGCGTGCTTAATTTCATTGTAATCGGTTCAGTATTATTTGTGTGAAAGAGTAATAAACACACATATACACATCCTCACAAACTTTCGCATTTATAATATTAGTAGGATCTATACCTTACCGTGTACAATTTTTGTCGGTTGATATTTAACGTAAAATACGGTTGTTTCTTTTTGTAAATCTAAAATTAATATCGTGTAGTTTATTTCGAAACTATAATTACGGAACTAAGATAACTTAGTTATTATTTACTAGCTGTGCCACACGGTTTTACCTGCATTCCACCTCTTCTGGTCTCAGTGTGATGATACACTATAGCCTTCTTTGATAAATTAACACTAGAGCGCACGCGCGGGGGACATAGGTCACCCAGTGCTATATATTGCTAAATATTTTTTTAAACAATCGTGCTTGAGTGTTGTTGTCTCAGGTATTCCCCGACTACCAATCACCGGACATTTTAGCAGCGTGTCAGCTTCCTTGGTGCAACGAAGTGTACTCTGCGAAAATATAAAAGTACATGGGTGACGCATGTCCCCCGCGCAAGCGTTCTAGGAAGTTTTTGAAATCATACAATTACGAGTGAAAATCAAGTATACCGCTTTTATTTTTTACTGCTCTTATGATCAATTTATACTTTTAAGAAATTATTAATATATGGGTAACTAAAATCGAAATAAAATACTCATATTCGAGTGCTAGGACATACTTATTTTTTATCCATACTAATATTATAAAATATGCGAAAGTAACTCTGTCTGTCTGTCTGTTACTCAATCACGCCTAAACTACTGAACCAATTTTTATGAAATTTGGTATGGAGATATTTTGATACCCGAAGAAGGACATAGGCTACTTTTTATCCCGGGAAAATGACGCAATCCCGGAAATCCCAAGGGAGCGGGAACTATGCGGGTTTTCTTTGACTGCGCGAGCGAAGCCGCGGGCGGAAACCTAGTTGAAAATAACATTTTATTGGATAAGAACAACTTATTCTTAAACTTTATAATTAGATGATTATTTTTACCAAATTTGTAGTTTCCAAAGTAAAAAAAAAACTGATTGATCACAATAAGTAATAAATTAATTACTTTTCACAGAGGTTTATGTTTAGCTCATAATTTAAGTAAAATGAGAAAATATTGATATTTTTTTTGTTTCATCACTTAAAAATAAAGTTGATTCATAAATAAGTACTTCGTTTACTTTTTTAACTACGATTTTTATGAAAAAAAACGTGCGTCGTATTGGGTGACATATGTGACCCACGCGTGCACTCAAGGAAAATTTTAGGCGCGAGCGCTCTAGTGTTAACTATCTGACAGTGAAATAATTTTTTAAATCAGACCCGTGGTTCCAGAGATAAGCGCGTTCAAGCAAACAAACAAACAAACTCTTCAGCTGGATAATACAAGTATAGATTATGGATTTTTTTACAAAAACATTTTAACATGGACAATAAATTATTAATTCTGATATCAGTCAGTTTTTAAAACAACCTTTGATACCTTTGTTTGTAAAATATGTTATTTTATCAGTACACTAGTGGTCCGCCCCGGCTTCGCCCGTGGTACATGTTTATGTTTTCTTTCCATAAGAACCATTCTCGTACTTCAAGGAATATTATAAAAAGAGAATTATCGAAATCGGTCCACCCGTTCACGCGTGATGCCGTGACAATAGAAAACTGGGTTCATTTTTATGTATATAGATTAAATAATTTAAAACATTAATATTTCTATCACATTGTGCAAATAAACATAAAACAGCTTTAATAACAATAACAAATTATAATTATACAAAATAATACACAATTTTCGATAAAAAACAATCAACCATTCGTTATAGAGGTTTTGCTAATGATAATGTCCTATTGATATTTCATTATCGGAAACTCATTTGGACACAACTGTGTCGAACTGTTTAGTATGAAATTATTTTATTTATTCCATTTTGTATATACTAGTGACCCGCTCCGATATATTTTTAAATAACCACATGAGTTACTTTAAGATATATCTATACTAATATTATAAAGCTGAAAAGTTTGTTTGTTTTAACGCGCTTATCTCAAGAACTACTGGTCGGATTTGAAAAATTCTTTCGATTTAAGATAGCTCATTTATCGAGGAAGGCTATAGGCTATATATCATCACGCTAAGACCAGGAACGGAGCAATGCGGGTGAATTCGCGCGGCACAGCTAGTCTTGTAATATAATAGCGGCGTAATGTATGAGAAAAGTTATTTAAATTGCACCGTTTAATAAAGAGCCTAGGCTGTTTACGAAACGGCTAATTGAACTGGATAGCATCGACATAATATGCATCACTCGTTGATGTCTCGTTTTAGCACACTTTTGTTATTTTCACCTGAATGCAATGTTTGTATGAAACCGACTTCTTTAGACCCGATTTTGAACCACTTTAAATGGACAGATTTCATTCAAATTTACATGATATTTATCACTACCAATATCTGCAGTGGAAATAAAAAATTTCCTAAATTATCATACTACATATTATGTACCTACTGATTTAATATTCAGGAATTCCACAAAACCTTAACTCAAGAAAATTCCCACTTAAGTGGTCTCAACAATAAAATGGTCTATTATCCAGATCTTGAGCGTTTAAATAATGCCAAATTACACTCAAGCATAATAAAGCATTTAATGAGAAAATGAGAAATGTAAATTCGTTGGTAGCTCGGCAGATTGAAGAGTTTTATGGTCCGTTTCGTTCTAGAAGGATTTTAAGGATTTTTTTCGTATTGACATCTTAGTAATAATATAAATGCGAAAGTTTGTGAGGATGGATGGGTGGATGTTTGTGACTCTTTCACGCAAATACTATTGAACCGATTATAATAAAATTTAGCACACATACAGAATTGACACAACTATGCGGATTTTTCTTTGAAAACGCGGGCGAAGCTGCGGACAGAAAACTAGTAAGTTATAAATTGATTATTGTAAATTATGACTTCTGTAATCAGAGAACAGGGTGTGAAATATATCTGCCATTTGTTACATAAATCATTCGTAAATCAGGTAAATGTTTGATAAAAACTGAAACCTGTTTAACATTTAATAATAAAAATTTACGACTGGTTTTAAGACATCATCATCAGTGTATTATATTTCCTATTTTATTGATTTGCTATTTAAAAGCATTTCTAGGAAGTAGAATACAACTAAAATTTACGCATAGAACATAATAAAAGCTAATTACCTAATTATTTCATATATCTAGTTTCTAGGTACGCTGTATTTGATCTAACAAAGCATGTAATATAAAGAGGAATTTAATCATAGCCGGAGCAAACTAACCGCGAAAATGTTTTATTATGAGACTAGTGGTCCGCCCCGGCTTCGCCCGTGGTACATAATATTTAGTATCCTATGTCCTTCTCCTGGCTCTAAACTACCTCCCTGCCAATTTTCACCTCAATTGGTTCAGCCGTTCTTGAGTTATAAGTGGAGTAACTAAAACGACTTTCTTTTACATATATAGATAGAGCTGTGCTATTACTAGTACAAGAAAACACTAAAACTACATAGCCCTGACTTTTCGATGTAGTAAAATAGGAGAAGGAAAAAGTATTTCGAAGCATACTTCACACGAAAGAAAAAATAAACTGAATTCAATAAAAATATATTATATCAATGTAAAATATCTGATACAATTATATTTTCTTGTGTCTATTTGTTGAAATATAAATGATTTCTAGCTCGATTAAGCCCAGAGTTATCCAGAGAAATAAAAAATATAACCTGTCACTTGGGTATAATGTATCTTTCAATTGGAAGAGAATTTTCAATATCCGTTCC